>NW_013666857.1:1736-9701 GCF_000517525.1 Limulus polyphemus | reverse complement strand
ACTGCTAAATTAGGGACGGCTAGCGCAGATAGCCCTCGTGTAGCTTTGCGCGAAATTCCAAAACAAACAAACAAGATTAAGCTATACCGTGGGCCCAGGTCGGTCAGAGAAGAACTTAGTCGAAGATATTCCAATCGATTTGACACACCAGATGAATCATAGATTCGTCAGTTTGTTACTGCATTGACAGCGAAACATAAAACAACGGACACAATAATATTATCATCTTCAAAACAGGGAATTGGAATCATATGTAACAAATCATTACTTTCAATATTTTGTGAAAATAACAACACAGTAAAGTCCAAAGATGCAGTGTTGAAGTTTCATTACTTTCAATATTTTGTGAAAATAACAACACAGTAAAGTCCAAAGATGCAGTGTTGAAGTTTCATTACTTTCAATATTTTGTGAAAATAACAACACAGTAAAGTCCAAAGATGCAGTGTTGAAGCAGATGCACGATGCATTAAAAGATAATTTTCCTAGCGATTTTCAAATTACAAATACCATTTCTGCAATGAAGAGTAAATATAAAAAGAATGGTATATAATGCCCAGTATGGTATCACCGTAGTATAATCTTTATAGATTTCATCATGCCATATTTTCATTAATATTTAGTTTTTGTTTTTCGTTTTAGAAGTTTTGCCGAGCTTCATTCACAGAGATGTATTGAAATAATCTTAAATCACCGGTTTCTGGAATGCCCCCCCCCCTCCCCTCTGTTGAACATCCTAGTACTAAAAGATGCGCTGGGCTGACTGGCTCGTGTTGCAGGTGTTAAAAATCTACATCGTAAAACTACTATATTTTCTAAAAAAATCATAAGTGTAATATATTTTAAGGTACATTATACTGTTTGTTTCTACAACAGATACAAAAACAAGGTTAACTAGTTTCGGCAACAGCACTAATTGTATTCAGAGTTTGTGGAGATTTTTGTATAAAAAACTGAAAGTGAATGATTTGACTTTATGTTGTTGAAACAAATTTTACTAGTGTTTGGTTATGTATAAATTTGATATAATTATCAGTATAATAAAGTCTTTCCATCTCGATTTGTGCATGGTATGTCATCACTGTCTGTAAATGTCAAACACTTAAAACAACCTTACAAGTTCTTTTTATTATCTTTATGTTCATGAAGTATTTCTGTGAAGTTATGTTTTGTGTAAGATCCAAAAATTATATTAACAATGCTAGCTAAAGCATACATAAGAAAGCCACTAATTTTCACCAACGTCAAGAACATTTCGTTCTGGCATATCTCTCCTCTTCAGAATTCTGTTTCACAGATCTGCGCAAGTGATTTGCTTTTATTTTATATATTTATATATTTTTATATATTTATTTAATATAAAGATTGCTTCAAGGTATATTAATCACCCAGTTGAAAATAACTTTAATTTCGAAAGTAATGCATTTTTATGCTATTGTATACAGAACAGAACAGAAAATTAAAAAGAAAGAAAGTTGCACAAACAAAATTACACGAGATAAAAAACAGAGATGGCTGAGAGTAACGGAAATGAAATCAGTTAAGAAGATTCAGAGAAGATTGGAATGCACAGAGAACTCAACATATAGACTATTACTATAATATGTAAAGAAATAAATACGTTAGATGGATAGAATATATAGAATACGTATAATAATAAGCGTTTATGGAGATTAGGAAAAAAGTAACAATTTATCAAATGCAAGTGGAACACTAGCCATAAAGGAAGTTTTATTTTACAGATACTAGAAACAATGAATTACTCTTATATCAGTTTTAGAACAACGGAAGTCAAAGAATATATCTATTCGATTTATCCGGGAAAGTGTTGACAACATACAGTAAGTTTAAAGGCTGTCACAGAAGAGGTTTTATTCAATATACTCGTAAATGTGAGGCAGTGACACAGTTTCTTACAACTGTACTTACCCGTGAACAGGTGGAGATCTGCATAAGAATTAGTCCAAAATTTATCACGAGCAAATATATTTAATAACTAATCCAAAATTGATCACGTAGAGATTTACTTAAGAACTAGACAAAATTGAACTCGTGTAAATCTCCATAAGAACGAGTCCAAAATTTAAAACGTGGAGATCTACATAAGGACTAGTCCAAAATTGAACACGTAGAAATCTAAATAAGATCTACATGGAGATCTACTTAAAAACTAGTGAAAATTAAACACGTGGAGATCTACAAAAGAAAAAGTCAAATTTGAAAACGTGAAGAGCTACTTAGGACTAATCAAAATTTAACACGTAGAGATCTACATAAAAACTACTCAAAATTTAACACGTGTAGGTCTACATAAGAACTAGTCCAAAAGTGAACACGTGGACATCTACATAAAATTTAGTCAAAATTGAACACGTCGAGATCTACATAAGAACTAATCCAAAATTTAATACGTAGAGATCTACATAAGAACTAGTCCAAAATTTATCACGTGGAGATATACTTAAGAACTAGTCAAAATTTGAAACGTAGAGATATACTTAAGATTGTTTGTTTGCAGTTAAGCACAAAGCTACACAATGGGCTTTTTTGTGCTCTGCCCACCAGAGGTATCGAAACCCGGTTCCTAGCGTTGTAAGTTCGCAAACATACAGTTGTGCCATTGGGGGGCACATAATTAAAAACTAGTCAAAACTGAACACGTGGAGATCTAGATAACAACTCCTCAAAGTTGGACAACAGGAGGTCTTTATAAGAACTAGTCCAAAATTGAACACGTGCAGATTTACATAAAAATAGTCAAAATGTAAAACGTACAGAGCTACATAAGAATTAGTCCAATATTTAACACATAGAGATCTACAAAACAACTTGTCCAAAATTTAAGTCTTAGAGGTCTACATAAGAACTATTCAGAATTCAACACGTGGAGATCTACATAAGAATAATAAAAACTTAAAACGTGGAAATCTGCATAATAAACGCTTAAAGTTGGAAACCTGGAGATCTTCATGAAAACTAGTCCAAAATTGAACACGTAGAATTCTACATAAGAATTAGTCAAAATTGAATACGTGAAGATCTACATAAGAACTATTCAAATTAAACAGGTGGAGGTCCACATAATAACTAGTTAAATTTGAACATGTTGGAATTCCACATAAGAACTAGTCCAAAATTTAACACATAGAGATCTACGTAAGAACTAGTCCAAAAGTTAACTCCTACAGATCTACATAAGAACTACATAAAATTTAACACGTGTACATCTACATAAGATCTACTCAAAATTGAACACGTCGAGATCTATATAAGAACTAATCCAAAATTCATCACGTGGAGATATGCTTAAGAACTAGTCAAAATTGAACACGTAGAGATCTACATAAGAACTAGCCAAAATCTGACACGTGTACATCTACATAATAAGTAATCAAAATTGAATACGTGAAGTTCAACATAAAACTTATGAAATTTTAACACGTTGAGATCAACATAAGGACTTATTAGAATTTAATACATGGAGATCTACTTAACAACTAGTCAAAATTGAACTCGTGGAGATAAACATAACAACTATTCAAAATTTAACACGTGGAGGTCTACATAAGAACTAGTCAAAGTTTAAAACGTGCAGATCTGCATAAGAACTAGTCAAAACTGAACACGTGGAGATCTACATAAAAATGTCAAAATTTAACACGTGAAGATTTACATAAGAAATAGTCAAAATTTAACACGTTGAGATCTAGGTAGGAACTAGTCAAAATTGAACACGTAGAGATCTACACGAGAAATGGTCAAAATTGAACACGTCGAGGTCTACATAAGAGTTACTCAAAATTAAACACGTTCAGATCTGCATAAGAACTAGTCCAAAATTGAACACGTGAAGATCTACTTTAGAACTAGTGAAAATTTTTCACGTTGAGATCTACCTAAGAACTAGTCCAAATTTAATATGTTAAGATCTATACATAAGGACTAGTCAAAATTGAGCACGTGTAACTCTACTTTAGAACTATTCAAAGTATAACACGTCGAGATCTATATAAGAACTAATCAAAATTGAACACGTAGAGATCTTCATAAAAACTAGTCAAACTGAAAACATGGAAATCTACATAAGAACTAATCAAAATTGAACCCTTCGAGATCTACATAAAGACTAGTCAAAATTTAACACGTGGAGATCTACATAATAACTAGTTAAAACTTAACACGTCGAATTTTCTACATAAGAGCTAGTAAAAATTTAACACGTGGAGACCTACATAAGAACTAGTCAAAATTGAACACTTATAAATCTAAATAAAAACGTGTTCAAAATTTAAGTCTTGGAGGTCTACATAAGAACCTGACAAAATGTAATACATGGATATCTACATAGAAACTAATCCAAAATTTAATACGTAGAGATCTACATAAGAACTAGTCCAAAATTTATCACGTGGAGATCAACATAAAATTAGTCTAACTTCAACACGCGGAAAACTATATAAAGACTAGTCAAAATTTAACACGTGAAGCACTATATAAGAACTAGTCGAAATTGCGAACGTGGAGAACTAATATTAAAAATTAATCAAAATTATTCACAAGGGAATAACATAAGAACTATTCAAAATTGAACAAGTTGAGATCCAGATAGGAACTAGTCAAAACTGAACACGTAGAGATCTATTTAGCAACTGGTCAAAATTGAACACGTCGAGATTTACTTAAGAACTAGTCAAAATTGACCACTAAGAGATCTACATAAGAACATGTCAAAATTAAATATTTGGAGATCTACTTAAAAACTAGTCCAAAATTGAATACGTGGAGATCAACATAAAAACTATGGAAAATTTAACACCTGCAGATCTACATAAAAACTAGTCAAAATTTAACACATCGAGATCTACCTAACAACCAGTCAAAATTGAACACGTCGAGATCTACATAAGAACTAGTGAAAATTTAACACGTGGAGACCTACATAAGTACTACAAAAATTTAACACTTTGAGATCTACTTAACAACCAGTCAAAATTGAACACGTGGAGATCTACTTAGCAACTAGTCAAACTGAACACTTCGAGATCTACATAATAGCTAGTCAAAATTAAACACGTTCAGATCTGCATAAGAACTAGTCAAAATTGAACACGTCAAGATCTACATAAGAACTAGTCAAAATTTAACACGTGGAGACCTACATAAGAACTAGTCAAAATTTAATAACTGAACATCTACAAAAGAACTAATGAAAATTGAATAACTGAACATCTACAAAAGAACTAATGAAAATTTAACACTTATAGATCTACGTAAGAACTGGTCGAAAATTGAAGACTTGGAGATCTACATAAGAACTAATAAAAATTTAACACATGAATATTTACGTAAGAATTAGTCAAAACTTGACACGTGTTGGTATACATAACAACTAGCCGAAAATTTAACACGTGGAGATCTACATAAGAACTAGTCAAAATTGAAAATGTGGTGGTCTACATAAAAACTAGTCAAAATGTAACACGTCGAGATCTACCTGAGAACAAGTCAAAATTGAACACGTGGAGATCTACATAAGAACCAGTCAAAATTGAACACGTGGAGATCTACCTAAGAACTAGTCAAAATTTAAAACGTGCTGATCTACATAAGAACTAGTCAAAATTAAACACGTCGAGATGTATGTCAGAACTCTTTAGAATTTATGACGTCGAGATCTACATTAGAACTAATTAAAATTAAACACTTTGAGATCTAAATAAAGACTAGTCAAAATTGAAAACGTGGAGGTCTAGATAAAAACTTGTCCAAAATTTAAAACGTGCATATCTACATAAGAACTAGTCAAAATTTAACACGTGCTTATCTACATAAGAACTAATGATCATCACTTGAAGATCAACATACAAACTAGGGAAAATTTAACACCTGGAGATCTACATAAGAACTAGTCAAAATCTAACACGTCGAGATCTACCTGAGAACCAGTCAAAGTTGAACACATGGAGATCTACATAAGAACTAGTCAAAACTGAACACATGGAGATCTACCTAAGAACTAGTTAAAATTTAAAACGTGCTGATCTACATATGAACTAGTGAAAATTAAACACGTCGAGATCTATGTCAGAACTCTTTAGAATTTATCATGTCGAGATCTACGTAAGAACTAATTAAAATTGAACACTTCGAGATCTACATAAAGACTAATCAAAATTTAACATGTGGAGATCAACATACGAACTAGTCAAAATTGAACATGTGGAGATCTACATTACAACTAGTCCTAAATTTTACACTTAGAGATTTATTTAATAACTAGTCAAAATTGAACACATGTAACTCTACTTTAGAACTATTCAAAGTATAACACGTGGAGATCTATATAAGAACTAGTCAAAATTTAATAAGTGGACATCGACATAAGAACTAGTCAAAATTGAGCAAGTGAAGATCTACTTAATAACTAGGCAAGATTGAACACGTGGAGATCTGCATAAAAACTAGTCAAAATTTAACACGTTGAGATCTACATAAAAATGTCAAAATTTAACACGTGGAGATTTATATAAGAACTAGTCAAAATTAACCACGTTGAGATCTGGATAGGAACTAGTCAAAATTGAACATGTGGAGATCTACTTAACAACTGGTCAAAATTGAACACGTATAGATCTACTTAGCAACTGATCAAAATTGAACACGTCGAGCTTTACTTAAGAACTAATTAAAATTGATCACTAAGAGATTTACATAAGAACCAGTCAAAATTGAACACGTCGAGATCTACATAAGAACAAGTTAAAATTCGTTCAGCATGGTTTACGGAAAGGTTATTATCGGGGATAAATAAAATATGTAATGAGATTTTGCTGTAATGGTTGACTAATGCTTAGTTTGTTTGTTTTATTAGGTCAATGGATGTGTTGACGAATTTTGGTAGTCCCTAAACACTGATACAATTGTTTTGTAAAAGGTACTTATTTCTTCCGATTTTCTTTTTTGCCTTCCACAAAAGCTGTTATTTCCTCAAGACTATGGAACATCTCTGCAGTGGTAAAATTAGGATTTTTAAAAAAAAGTGGAACTCTTTTTTTTTTTATGATCTAATCTCACATTCCAATCAGAAGACCAGGAATGTTAATTGGCTTTAATCCTCACGAGGCGGAACTTTCGTTCCGGACTATTCCACCTAAATTTAACCCTAAACATAGGTAGAAACGACGACGTTTTTGTCTTCATGTTAGCGTACACTGATTCTGTGTGGATTTATATGGTATCCTGGAGGATTGAAATGGACACCATGTTGGTTTGAGGCGAGTTCATTACGTACACCGTGCTACACTATGGTTGCGAATACAGAACCTTACTGGTAGAATATTCAATCATCAATGATTGCAAAATCCGGGTCAATAACCTAACTAATCACGCTTCAAGCAACTTTCTTTGTGTTTTGTTCATCAATTTGTATAAATAATGGATGGTATTAAAATCTTACCATGCAAAAGTACGTAGAGATCGACGAGAAAGTGAAAATAGTGAAACAAAGCAATTTTGCTTTTTATGAAAAAATCTAACTTTCATATTTATTAATGATTTAAACCTCTTGTGTGCTAAAAAAATCAGAGAAGATTAATACACTTGAGTGGTCTAATGCTAAGTGTTGTGAATAAAGGAACGTATCTCAGTTTAATTGGCTCGCCTATAAACCTAAAGTATTATAAAAATACGTAAAATGTACAATAAAATTGTTTATTACGAAATAAGTAAGAAACGATAAACAATAAACGAAAGTTCTGTATTTAAAAGCCAATAAGAAATTACACTGATTCTTTTAAAACTTCTGTTCAGAAAAAGGCATGTTCAGTTTGGTAAAGGTCGGGCGTGGCCTAGTGGCTAATGGTTAGCATGCCGAGCTGCGCACCTGAAAGTCCACAATCGTGCTATGATGCAGTTATACATATTCCACAATGTGAGCTGTGTGTGTGTGTGTGTGTGTGTGTGTGT
>NW_013666857.1:0-1011 GCF_000517525.1 Limulus polyphemus | reverse complement strand
GTTATAATACACCTTATTTAAGGAACCCACGACCTCAAACAGTTTACTTGTTTGTTGTTTTTGAAAAATATATCAAAGATTAAAAATTCCTCGGTTTTCCACTTTTGTATTTATTTCAATAAAAAGCTGTTATTCCTAACGCTATTATAACATGTGAGAGTCGATGTTGTTCTTTGTTATTAAGCACAAAGCTACAAAAATGGTTATCTGTGCTCTGCCCACCACAGGTATTGAAACCTTGTTTCTAAGGATATAAGTCCACAGACATGCCGCTGTGCCATTGAGGGAGTCGTAATTTTTTATCAATATTTAAAGGGACATGTCAAACAAACGTAAGACTACTTGTTGACTCGAAATTATCCAAGGATTGAAAATTGGATCCCTTCTCCCATATTTTCCCGTTTTTGAAATTAAAAAATAATGTTTGTAACCGGAAAATAACTGTTCCTCGTGTAAAGTCAAATTTTTGTATTACGTCATATGTACTATGTAATAACATTCAAGTGAGACATGTTTCATCAAAATTAACCAAGAAAATAAAAAATTATATATTTTTCCACTTTTCCACAGTTTTAGTTATGAAAAATGCAGTTTTTACCCCCAAAAAATAAATTTTACATTCCTACGACTTTTTATATTTTCGAAAACATACAATATCCAATCGACTGCATCATACTGCATTTATATTACAAATTGTTTGTGGTCAGGATGAAAATCGTGTAGACATATTTGACTATGATGGGTGTACTGTGTTTTGTTGAATTTCGCGTAAAGCTACTCGTGAGCTATCTGAGCCAGCTGTCCCTAGTTATACCGCTCCCACAGCTACAAAGTGAAGAGTGTGATTTGGTTTTTTTGTTTGTTTATTTTTTATTTTATTTTTATTTTTTTTATTTTTTTTTGGGGGGGGGGGTAACGAAACAATTTCGGATCCACAGATGAGCACGCTAACCACTGGACCTATGAGATGTAATCCTGACGCGAGTATTAAAGTAAGCTTACATTCTGGTG
>NW_013666856.1:324205-327343 GCF_000517525.1 Limulus polyphemus | reverse complement strand
CTATAAGGTTTACTCAGGTCCTACTTTATTTGGTTTTTAAAGAAGAGTTCATGAGCTGTGGTGATCGGCTTCTTTGCTAAATTTTGATGCAAGAGTTGAATTTTTTATATAGTGTTACGACAGCGGAAGTCACGCGATCCCTGGAAGCATGCGCGCTGGAGTTTCTAGAAGGATCATGACTGTCCCTGGCAACTCTAGTCTTTTCTAGCGCCTTCTATTTTAATATATAAGCCCGGCAAAAAAAGCGGAGATATAATTGCAGATAGAGACAGATAACTGAGTCAAGCGAGCGCTAGTGACCGTAAATAAAGTACGTGAATTGTTGTGAATTATAGCGTGTGTTTAAGTTAAATAGCATATTAAAGTGTGATTAATGACTGGTTGGGGGTTTCCATCAAGTGAAAATGGCTGAAGCAGATAAGCCTAAGACTACATTTAGTTAAGGCCATGGTCTCTGGCAATACAGTTGCAGCTTCATGATTTGATATTGCATATGCTTCAAGCCACTTGGTGACATAATCCATCACCACACAAATGTACTTGTTTCCAGCATGAGTTTGGGGCAATGGACTAGCAGTGTTAACGACTACTCTTTCCATAGAAGCACGTCCCTAATGATTGGGCCCCCTTTTAGCATAACATGTACTGCAGGTCCTGCACCATTCTTCCACATCTTGCCTCATACCTATCCAGTAAAATCTCTGCTGTAGGTGACTCAATGTATTCTTAACTCCAAGATGTTCTCCTGTTAAACTATCACGGAATTGACGCAGCACAGCTTCCCGTAACTTTCTCGGTATAACTGTTTGTCAGGTCGTCACTTTCCCAGCTGCAGCTTCCAATCTCCGGACAAGAATACCATCTTCAAGCTTCAATTGGTCCCATTGTGCCTAACAGTTTTTTGTCAGAGGGCTTAAGCTAGAAACCTTCTCCCAAGAAGGGCGCAAAACACTTGCTTGTAGAAAATCAATTATTGGCTTCAAATCTTGGTTTTTCTGCTTTAATATCTATACTTGGTTCCACTTCACCATCATCAGCTCCTTAGCATGCAGTCTTAGGTTTATCTGCTTCAGCCATTTTCACTTGATGGAAATCCAACTTTAAGTCCAGAGTTGAAAACCACCTGGCTTCACTTAGGGCATCAAGAGCATCATCAATTCTTGGCAGTGGGTATGGGTTCTTTTAGATTATACTGTTAAAAGCCATGAAGTTCACAGAGCAATGTTGGGTCCCATCCTTCTTCTGGACTAACATGATGGATGCTGACCAGGGACTATCTGCTTTCTCGACTATCCGTCCCTTAATTAAGCCATCCATGACCTTCTCCATCTCTTGTTGCTTTGCCAGAGCTATTATCCTCGGAGGGATCTTTATTGGACGGCGATTGCCTGTGTTTATTCTGTGCTCCACAAGGTCTGTGCAGCCGAGGTCATGATCTGCTTTTGAAAAGACGTCTGCATAATTCGCCAAAAGTTCTCTAACCTGAAGATCCTGTGATGATGACAAATGGGTCAGTTAAATGTCCTGGGAGAGTATGTCCTTTCTTTATGGTTGTATTTCTTGCCTTAACAATGACTAACTCTACCTCCTGGCACACACCACTCAATGCCCCTTCCTTAAGTATCTGCTCACATTTAGAGAAAATAGCCACTGTTATGGGTACTACTTGATGACCTGCCACAAGTGACCTTCCAATATTCACATCTGCTGGCCTGTATGGGTCTTCCACTGCTTCCACAAGCATCGGACTTCCTTGGGGATGTTCTTTTATTCTACCCCAAATTATCTACTCTGACATAGAAGGTATTGTAGTTGACTTAATTGCTGTGGCACGCAAATCAACAGATGCAGCAACACTTACCGGAATTTCGCCTTTGTTATTCCCAAACGTCATTTTATCGAAGTTAACTACAAACTTCCTCGATAGTAAGTAGTCCAACCCTAATATCCATTGGTCTTCAATGTCAGCCAAGTATACTTTATGTCTGTCCTTTATGCCCATGAGCTCAATAGTTATCCACACTGGTCCTCACCACCTTGCATAATGTCCTGTCACACCACAGAGTTTCTGTATAACTTCTGGTCCTTCTTTGTGATCTAGCAACTTGATACTCACAAGGGTTTGCTGAGATGCAGAATCTATGACAAAGTTGTACTTTTGGCCATCCTGTTTTCCTGTCACGTAAACAATATTTGTGCTTGGCATTTTACACTTAGATGTTTGGACTTCACAACTGGGGTTGGTAGGTGTCATCAACACGAACCATTACTGGTTTCCTTAAGGCTGACTTATTGGTGGTATTCTTCTTACACTGGCTCCTCATATGTCCTTGCTCTCTACAGTTCCAACAACCTTTCTGGGTAGCAGCCTTTTCTGCCGTGGCATATTCCCTGTGTTTAAGTTGCCAGCATTGAGCTCTCTTGTGCCTAGGTTTATTACAGTGCCAGCAAAGTCCCTCAAACTTATCAAAAAGCTGCCCTCTTCTGGCCTTGAATCCCGATGACTGTACCAATCTTGGTACCACTGTGCTAGACTTAACGTAGGATTCAAATTCAAGAGCTCTGGCCATTGCATCCTGCATAGTAGAGGAGTGTGCTTGCTTTACTTGTATCTTCAGTTGTGGACTGTCCAAGGCATCTACAAACTTATCCCTCAGCAATAGCTTGAGGACATCGGGTGGCACAGTTGGGTTGGCCTTGTGTGCCATACTTTCCAAATCCTGTGCCAACTCTTGCAGGCTCTCTCATATAGTACGGACTCTCGTCCTAAAGCTAGCCCTGTAGACTTTGGACTGATTTTGAGTTCCATACTTGATTCTTGTTTCTTTTGCTGTTCTTGTATTGCTGCCATCAAATCTGCTAAGCTGTATTTTGATTTTCCACTTCTAGTTTCCATATTCTTTTTTTTTCTCTTCCACCCCACTTCTGACACCAATTTGTTATGTACCTGCTTGTTTGTTATTTCCGGTAGAACGTCTTTCTGAGGAACTTCAGTGATACAAGTCCTTTCTTGATTAAACCAGTTTATTCTTTCTCGATACAAACTTTTAGTACACAGTAATTACACTGTCAGTACGTTTCTCATCACTTTAAACTGAACAACTTTAATGATACACGCTATAAATCACAACAATTAAC
>NW_013666856.1:319837-323205 GCF_000517525.1 Limulus polyphemus | reverse complement strand
AAACTTTTAGTACACAGTAATTACTCTGTCAGTACGTTTCTCATCACTTTAAACTGAACAACTTTAATGATACATGCTATAAATCACAACAATTAACAACCTCGATAAGTTTGCTCTCTACGAGTGCAAAACACACACTTTATGGCTCACCAGCTCGAAATTAACAAAATCATAAATTACACAAAAATCACTGTAACTACTGTTCGCTTAGCCCCTCTGGCTTTTCTCGCCAGGCTTATATACTGTTACGTTTATATATGTTTGTTTGTTAACTTTTCTACGATACAAGTCCTTTCTTAAATAAAACTTGTTTATTCTTCCTCAATACAACTTTGCAATACACTTAATTTTCATAGTTACTTTGACTTAAACACACACTATAGTTCACAACAATTCACTCACTTTCTACTGTGCTTGACTCAATTGTCCATCTCTATCTCCGCCTGTCAGCAACTATAGTTTCTGATCTCTGTATCTGCTATCCTCGGTTCCCGCCGACCGTAACTGCTGTCCTTGGTTCCGCACTCTCTCTCTTTGTCTAGCGCACTTATATACGATAATAGCGCCTGTATAGCCTCTTCTAGAACCTTCTACGCACTCATCACGTGCTACCATCGTCACTTGACTTCCGCTGTCGTAACACACTAGCGTTTTTCGCGAATCTTCTAGATACTTATTACGTGTTACCAAGGTCACGTGACCCCCGCTGTCGTAGCAATACTAACAAAGAGGCTTCTCCAAAATCCGCGGAGTTCCCGATAATTCGAGAAATTCAGTCTCGCATGCACCAGCAGCGTTACGTAACTTCCGCTGTCGTAACAATACCATAGGCTTTTAAAACACATTTTCTAAATTATTTATGCACTAACTTGCTTGTGGGTTATACTTATAGCGTTTCTAATAACGTATAAGTTGTACAGAAATGTAAACAAAGAACTAACATCATAATTGCAGTTAACTCCACTAATTACTGCTAGAGTTCCCTATGTATTTTCTATAAAAAAGTAATTGATCTCGTCCAATTTATGATAAGTTGTTTGGACTGAGAGTTGTAACGGAAAAAATATAAAAAATATAAGTGTTAATTTCAGGTACAACAAACTTTGGTTTATAGAGTATAGGTGCCTCAGTACTACAATCGAACGAACTGCAGGAAATGATGAAAGTTGTTTTTCCAAGTTTACTTGCAGCATATGACTAAACGTGTGTATTATTTTACGAAATCTGAAGTTTTTGGCAAATTTGTTCCTAAAATGGCAGAATCAGATTGGGACACTGTCACTTACCTTCGCAAAAAAGCCCCAAAAACCAGCCAGCTTAAGTCAAAACAAGTAAGAAACCTGCATATGAATTTTGGTTTTCGAATTTGGTATAGCTTATTATCTATAATACTGGAAATGTAGAATGGCTTTACAATATGACTTAGGCTTAACTGCTAACTGTGGCTATGCTGCGTCTTAAGCCTGTTAAGCCAATATTATTATGCTATTTGTATTAGGTTAAGCCTAAAATTCTTATTAAAACATTACAAAAGAACGGAAAGCAATAAACGTAATAGGCTTAATGAGGACATAAAGGAGAAAAAACCAATAAATAAAATATTATAGAAAAATAGTTCAAGAAGGTTAACACTGGTAATGGTGGGATGAAAGTTAAAATACTTGCAGAACTAATCAACTATAGGAAGGCTGACTAATAAAGTCACAGAGAATTTTTGAAAAGTAGATAAAGGTGAGCTCATTGCTGGATGCAAAAAAAGTTTAATAACAGAGCTATAAAAGTTTTTTGTTTAGATTTGGCCCTTAACTGGAAAATTTCTGAGATATAGACTGTTACAGAGTACCATGACAACTGACAGTGAGTAACAGTAATTGGCTAAAGTCTATAAATGACAAGGTTCAAATTAGCACTATTCTGTTAAAAACTTTTGGTTTCTTCACAGGGCTATTAGTGCCACATTGTCATTCATAAAATGATAGGAAGTTAATGAGCACTAAATTTTTTTGTTTGGAGCATGCTAAAATCAACCTAAAATTAAAATTATAGTTTTAGTTTTAAATTTGTGTATATCATTAAATAATTAAATAGAAATTTTTTATTAAATAAATTTCAACTCTGAAGTTTTGTGATAGTAGAGGGTCCCAAAGAATTATCATTCGTGGCCACAAAAGCTTGTAGATGTAAAATCTCACATAGACAAATTAATGATTATTGTACACCAGAAAACAAGTGAAAACATTAACAGTACTAATACATACTGAATTTGCATGATTTATTTCAAGGCAACAATACTCCCACTAGTTGTAAATCCACTTTAAAAACATTGCAATGATTGCTAACCCTGTCATTCACCATTTGTTAGCGGTCAGCAAACGAATGTTCAAAATCAAATCAGCTCAAATTGGCTGGACCAATAAGGATCAGTGAAAACGAAAGCTCTTTTCATGCTATACTTTGGTCAAGCCTGGTTTTGTTGGATCCAGAAGCATTTACTATTTGAAACACACAAAAAATACTTTAAAATTCTTTTTAACTATTGAATTTGTAGAAACAAAGCCATACAATAAACTTTGTGGTGCAGATTACATAATGTGGAGCTAAAGGCCAATTTACAGGTATGATTTTTTTTATTTGTTTTTCATTAATTATTAACTACATAATTGAACTTGCATTGTAAATCTACTAATTTGTGACTGTGGAATCCAATGGTGTGTGAATTTTTTGTTCTCTTGATTATTTATGAATAACCAAAAACCCCTAGTGATAGTATGATTAAAAGTTTATTTTGACAATTTTACAATTTATTTGTGCAAGTTTGCCCCTGTAGTGGGAGTGCACCCACCTGGACATGATGGAATAAAATAATGTTAATGGGGAATACTTTCAGTAAAAGAGTTGTGAATTTATTTTTTCATTTTTATCTCTTATGGTTGACTTCAAGAAACTCCTATTCTTTACCACTTTACTCCATACAACTCCAATCAGTATTTTTAGAATTGAAGCCTATCAAGATTATTGCTTCAGTATCCTTATTAGTAACCTTATACAATTTCTAGTAACATCATCTGCCTAATAAAGTGGCCTATGGCAACTGTCACCCAAAAACTTTCTACCCCTAAAACCTTTGTCTGAAAACCACATATATTTATTATTTTGTCTATTATTTTTTTACTTCAGTCCCAACAGACTGCAGCTCATTCCTTATGCAGAGACTCACTTTACCCACTATTTTAGTCTATTGCTGTTAAATTCCCTAAAACCTGAAACTTCAAAAACATATTATCAGTCACCCCCGGGCACAGGTGTGAAGGGGCACAAAATTTCTTCTGGCCTATAATGCCTATTAATTAATAATTATGCCTTCCCCT
>NW_013666856.1:316258-318872 GCF_000517525.1 Limulus polyphemus | reverse complement strand
CATAAAGCAGCATACTGTCTTTTGTTGTCTTTTTTTTTCATCTACATGTATGACATCCAATAGTTGGTCTGCTTTCAAAACACAGGGTGGATTCTCTAAGTAGAAGAAAATTGAAAAGTTAAATGGCCATGAAAATAGTGACAGTCATCGTTAGTCATTTGCTACTTGGAAAGAAACTGAGCACCGAATTCGTCTTCAAAGTAGCATTGATAAAGAGTTGCAAAGGCAAATTCAGCAAGAAAAAAATAAATGGAGAGATGTACTGTGACAGTTGCTGGATTGTAAACAATATTTAGCTCCTCAGAATCTTGCATTTCATGGTCATACTGAGGACATAACCTCAAACGAAAACCCTTGAAATTTCCTGTCACTTTTGCAGTTATTAGCAAAGTATGATTCCAGTAATGAGAGAGCATTTAGAACATGTTAAAAACAAGCAAACATCAACATCTTATCTTTCTCCAGAAATCCAGAATGAGTTTATAAATCTCATGGCTTCACATGTGCGAAATTATTGTTTGAATTCATAGAAACAAATACTATGGTATTCTGTTTGATTCCACACCTGATTTAGCCCATCGTGAACAATTGGTCCAAGTTGAAACCATATATCATAGTCTTTCATTTCAACTTGAGCTCCAAATTCATCCATTTTATTCTAATACTTATAACATTACTTCTTTAATAGGAAAAACTGTTGTGAGTCTGATAATAGAAACTTTAGAAAATCATTTTGTGTAATATGATATCTTAAAACCTATCATGTATTTACCAAAGAGAAATCTTGGCTGCCTTACAAACGTTACATTTTGTTTGAGGATGTTACTTGTTATCTGAATAAAAGTGTGTAGACTTGGTGTACTTGGATTTTGAAAACATACAAAAGATTAAGTGGGAGAAACACATCAATAGAGCTTGGAGCAAGACTAGTAAATTGGGCTGGAGAGTGGTTGGATGGAAGAAAGTAAAATACTGTTATTAACAGAATCCAATCAGGGTTGAGTACTTGGGTCAAGGTACAATAATTATCACAGTACATGGGTCATTGTATGATACAATATATTAGTTGATTTGAGCAGGGCAATTAGTTTATTACATTTGATGAGTGGATTAGGATTTGACAAACATGATATTAAAATTACAAGTACATTAAGTAGCATACCAATTATGTTAGTTTCTAACAAAATAAAAAAAAGGGGAATGAAGTTATAATGCAGAGCACAGCACAGCTGGATGCTGAAGGTGGGGGGCATGCTCCAATAGCCATTATTTTGATGGGGCCAAGTTTATCTGTACACTTGCAGCAAACTATTGTAGTTAGTAATTAAGCATACTAGAGGTGTCTGGTAATGGGACCTTGTATCATGAGATATACAATACAGTGAGGCGAAATATTGTGATGTATCAGTGCATCGGCAAAATGTTATAGCAGAACTTGATCTGATGTTTCTTATTTATTTTAATGGTACTGATAGTGGCATAAGAAGTAAATTAATAAACTTTGCTAATAACATTTAACTCTTGTGTAGTTTTAGCTGTATCAAGGCTGTTGTAGTATTATAAAATAACTTGGATCAATTGGTAAATTGAGCTAATCAAAGGAAAATGACTTTATAATTGTATTATGTGCAAGGTAAATGCATATGGGTTATCATGATTTGGATCACAATTTAATTATAGATGGGAACCCAGTCAAAAGTGTGACTATATAAAAGGATATTGGCATAATGGTGGATAATTCACTCAAGCTATCAAAGTAGTTTTCTGTTGGTAGTAGTGAAGCTAACAGAATACTAGGTTTTATTTATTGACATAGATTACAGGTCAAAAGATATAATTATCTCTATACAAATCACTACCTAGGCATCACATGGAATATTGTGTACAATTTTGGTTTTCTTATATAAGAAAGGATATTGACTTATTTTTAAGGTTCAGAAGAGGTCTACCAGGATGATTCTTTGTTTGGAAGTATTATTTTATCTTGAGAAAAGAAGGGTAACATAACCTATTGGTCCATCTCGGGTGTTCCATCCTCTAAACTAAAATAAAATAATTAAAAAGAAAAAAAATCTTAAATCCAGCCATTATCATTCATATACTTATCAAGCTTTTTCTTAAACTCACTTAAATTTACTGCCTCTACAACATCCGAAGACAACCCATTCCAAAGGCCAACCACCCTGTTGGAAATATGAAACTGTCTTACCTGAAGATGACTTCTTCCTTGCCAAAATTTATACTCGTGTCTTCTAGTCCTACTATTCTCGCTGTTAAATATGAAAAAATATGATGCATCAATACTATCAATTCCCTTTACAATCCGAAACACCTCAATCAGATCCCCGTAACTCTTCTTTTTCAAGAGAAAACCATTTGAGAGATTTCAGCCTCTTCTCGTATGACAACCCCTCCATCCCAGGCACCATTCTAGTAACCCTTCTCTGAATCATTTCCAACAATTCAATGTCCTTCCTAAGGGTAGGAGCTCAAGACTGAACACAATATTCCAAATGTGGCCTAACCAGTGACCTATACAATGAAATTATAACCATTTAAGACTTTTATTCAATATTTCTGTAGATACAACCTAAAATCCTATTTGCTCTACCAC
>NW_013666856.1:310675-315620 GCF_000517525.1 Limulus polyphemus | reverse complement strand
GTAGCAAGTGGCTCACATATCCAATCTTTAACCTTCTTCAAAACCCTTGGGGAAATATTACTTGGCCCAGGAGCCTTATTGTTTTTTAAACTTCCCAATTTTTTCTTAACCAGCTCAGAAATAATGTAGTTATCTTGTTTGATCTCATTTCCATTTATCAACTATCCAAGATGTGGGTAAGAGGTGAACTGATTGAAGTTTATAAATAATCCAAGGAACTGATGGGATAATACCTCTGATTTCTTTGTACTGAATTTGGAAAAGACAGGCAAATCCCAGTTAAGCTTTGTATTTTTCTATAAGCTTGATTAGCTTATGGAGTGAGTTACCATTAGCTGTATTGGAGGCTGGAACTTTATAATAAAAACATGAAGAGTGGGTTTTAACTTGCACGTGGTTTTCCTCTCAGGGATGGTTACATAAGGATAGCTTTGAAGGACCAAATGGTGCCTTGTTCATGTATTATGTTAAAGGGTTTAAAATAAGTTTTCAGTTTTATGGCCTACATACTTGCAGTGACACTGATAGTGAAAATAAACAAAATTTAAAATGTTAATTGTGTAAATAGCTAATTTTATATTATTATAATTGTTTTTGAAGAGCAATCAATTTCTTAAATATGTGTATTTTTGTTAACTTAAGATTTAAGCATCACTACTTGTTTTACTATTCTCGTGTTCCAAATAATAGTACAGGGTGGGAAAATATCAAGAATTTAATAATATTACAGGGCCAAAAATAGTGGAGAGTGGAAAAATTCATTCTTCAAATATCATGATTGTACAAGTCAAATTCATAGTATGAAATTGAATTTTGTGATTTCATTAAAATTTTTCCTCATTTTAGAGATCCTTACAGTAGCTCATCTTTTCCACTGGCCTTTTAACCTTACCTTGGAAAGTTGATATATTTTAGGTGAACCAGTGTCATTTTATTGCTGTTGTCTTTGTTCATTTTTTAATTATATCAAATAATGTACTTTCAAACAAATAAATACATATGCATATACAACACAATGGGAAAATGTCACAAACAAGAAAATTAAATGATTAATGAATGAAATTTATTAATCAAAACAACAAACATTATGGTAATGAAAGAAAAAATCTCAAGTATTATGACTGAAAATTATCTGTTATAAAGAGAACAAAAAATAAATATCCTGAACAGACATTTACTGTATTTCCAATACGGTCTTAAATGTTCAAAAGTGGCAAGAAATTTGTGAAATATATAGTTTGTTGTACTGAGCATTAAAATATTTTAGCAATGCTTAGGGGGCAGGAAGAAGATCAAGATAGTTTTGTGAGGGAAGGTAAGTACCTATCAGAAATACATTTAGTAGATGTACAATGAAGTATATTGGAGGGGGAGAGAGACAGACAGAGAGAGGTGAGAGATTTTACTCACCATTACAGTGCAGGAAAACTTTGAAGAAAAGTTATTTGCTACCAAAATAATGTGATGTAATTTGTAGTAACCAATTACAACAATCAATTGTGACTGTTATTCACCTCAAATAAACTGCATTTTTAAATCTTAATGTTGTGTATTAATACAAAAAATACTATAATAAAAGTAATGTATTATTTGAAATGTTATTGGATTTTAGAGCAAAGAGGGCTTGTATGACTGGAGGCACAAGGAATTCAATATAAAATTTAAAGTAATAACTACTAAGCAGAGTGACAAAATCTGGAGTAAAGGCGAGGGTAACAACAATGCCTATGATTTTACTTGATAGAAATGAATAAAAACCCTATAACCTGGGTGCTTTCGAAAGGTCCACTTTTTGAAAGCACTCAGGTTATAGGGTTTTTATTCATTTCTATCAAGACTTCTTGAACCTATGTGTTTTTATAACATCATGTATGATTTTACTTATTACTGGTGCATCAAACAAATTAAATTTATTTGTTCCTTAATACCTGCTTAAGTGATCTGAGTTTCAAGCAACATGTGTGCACTACCCAAAGGAAAGGTGAACTTAAGAAGTAACTAAATATTTCTGATGTTAATTAACATGATTGTTCACAGATTGAATTTATAGAATATTTTTCTTGATCTGCCAGACACAATGTTTGGATCATCAAGGATTTTCTCAATGTCTTCTTGAAGGACATTGCCAGAGGATTTATAGAGTTCTTCTTGTCCTGGCAGTGACTCAAGATATCTGACAGACAAAGGAATTGACACTTATGATGCAGGCTGATAGAACATGGTTTCTAGTCTTCACAAGGACAAAGGATCCTGTACTGAAGCTATGGTTGTTTGCAGTGTTTCCTTCACAGACAGTCTCTTTTTTTTTCTCTTCTGGCACTGGACTGCTGTCTTTTGTTTATTGGTTTCCAGAAGAGGCACCAACTACTAGGAGTTTACAGATGTTGGCATCAGAAAGAATTTTTTTTGTTAATACTTTTTTTGGCTTTGGAGTAAGTGTCCCAGAACTGGCACCTGAATGGAATGAAGTTTTGAGGTGTGTTTTTCAAGAAACTCTCCCAGCTCATTTAAGAAGGAGACATCTGCATTTATGGATGCATCATTAGTGTTGTCAGGCCCAGTTGTTTGTTTTTCAACAACGAATTGAGATCATCACTGGTGGAAAGAGCAGTCTCCTCAATGCCATCATTCTCTTTGTCCAACAGTTGCTTCAATTTCATGACCTTCTTCACTCCATCTTTTAGTTACAAAACCTTTTGGAAAAGTTATCTTCACTAATTCTTTCACACTAATGGGTGGCTTTGACTTCAAAAGTTTGCTGAAAGAGGCTATTTGGTTGTTCTCTCAGTTGCTCCAACAGTGCATTTTCTAGTTCTCTGTACTTTGCATTCAAATGATGATGGACATGAGTGTCAATAACATGAACATTCCCAGTAATGCCTCTGTCTATGATAAGGATGTATTCTCTTTCAAGGAATTTCTTGCTGACTTCTGTGCAGTGGATGGAGTAGTCATCCAAAATGTAGATCGCAAAGTCTTTTTGCGAGAACATGTTGAACCTATTCTTCGGGTGGCTGATGGTTTCAAGCACTGTTTCAAACCTGTATGAACCTTTTGGAACCCACTGTATGTGAGTACCTGCTGGGAGGTTCAATTTGGTTTGAGTGCCCTTTCCTTTGAAGACAGATTTAGGTGTTAGCTTGGAGTTTGACAGTTCAGTAGAGACCTGTGGAAAGAGGTACTTCTCTTTGATGTATGTTGGCTGACCACTGAATGTTAGTGTTTTCTGATTTGAAGACTCATTCTTATGCAGGGACATTTGATCTCCATTTATGATTATAGGCTCCTTCTTGAAGCTAGTCAGAAAGAAAATATGGACTCTACAAATGTTGTTCAAGAAGTCCACAATTCTCTCAACCCTGTCATTCTGTGAGAGAGCAAATCTTTTGTTGGGTTTTTAAAACTCAACTGATATTCCCTTATCCACCCTTGGATCCATCTTTAGGAAAACTGTAACTTGTCCTTTTCATCAATTGGTTCTTTTTGTGTGTCTAGCCATTGTTGATGAGGTTCTGTGCACTTTGCCTTGAATATCTTCACAGGCAGATGCTCTTTGAGAACCCCTCTCACATCTGTAAGCCAGTCAGATGTTATTTGTCTTACTTCTTCAGTTTTACACTTCCTGCTACCAGCATATGCTCTAAACCTCTGTGTCTTTTTAGGCTCAATTGTCATCATCTTCATCCTTCTCAGATTTTCTTTTCAGATTTTTGTAATGCCGTCTTGCCTTTTCTACAGCTCTTCTAAACCTTTTATCAGAGAAATTTGCATCTTTCAGGGAAGGAAACATTTCTCTAATCACCTTAGATAGTAATACTTCTGTGGGCATTTGTTTTACATACCTTTTTTTAGCTGTTGGTGTCAGTGCATTGATGAAGTTGAAACAGCATCATCATTCTGTGCTTTATATTTAGCACACAGCTCTGCCATTTTCTACTTGTCATCTGACATGTGTTTATCATATTTTGAGTAGAAAAAGTCAACCATTGTTAATTGTGTTTACAGCACTGTGCTGACAGATGACAAAAAGCTAAAAAGGGAAGTAAGTAAACTTTTGTCTGGAAAATGAAAACTAGCAGTTGTGCCAAAAAACAAACAGCATGGGCCTAGAGTGTGCATTATTTTTAGTCTGGAATGTTAGTTGGGGTAAGATGATTGGTTGACCGATAATTGGTTTTCTTCGGCCTAATGCCAAAGAGTTAAATATTCATTGAGCATAGAGGGGTGGTCATAATTGAGTTATATGTACCAATACCGATCTGCTGATCTGTGACTCTGTAAACCTCAGTGTATTCAATATGCATTTCGATTAAAGAGCTCAGCGAGTTGGAGAGTTCCACTGAGACGAGCCAACTTTAATTGTCACTAGCTGTGCATGCCATTTCTGTGTATGAAGGCTAGGCCTAGTTGCATTGACACAGCATAGCATAAACTGAAAGGGAAGTGACAATGAGCAAATAGAATTAAGCATAGGCTTGAATGCCATTAAAATGTGTATACAATTAACCTAATAGTAGATTCCAAAAAATTATTCTGATTTTTTAACTTGCAATTTTTGATGACCAGAAGAAAAAAATGCATACACAAGATGACCAAAAAATAGTAATCATACAGGTATGTTTATTTGGAACATGAGAATACTAGTACAAAATGTAATTGCAAGTTGTGCTTCAATACTAGAACTTGAGAAAGGTACAACAGATTTATATACTAAAGTAAATGACAGGTGATAAAGTTGTATACAACACTGATATTAATAATAGGCTTATTTTGATCCTTGAAACATTGTTCATTCAGTTTAGAGTGTCAAAGAAAAACTTTTTTACATGTGTGTGTAGAACTATTTAAAGTATCAAATGTCTAATGCATTCAAACAATTGTTTTTTATATTATTTCCTATTTGTATGCTAGGCAGAAGATTTACCATATTTTTCGGTGTATAAGA
>NW_013666856.1:307768-309744 GCF_000517525.1 Limulus polyphemus | reverse complement strand
TGTAGCTTTTTTTTCCCAAAAACTTTGTCTTCAAAATGAGGGTGCGTCTTATATTCTGAAAAATACGGCAATTCTTAATATCTTTTTACAGCAAAAAAAAACAAAACAGTATGAACAACACCTCTAACAGCAAGTTTCATATTTGTGGTCATGAATTTATGTAACATCATGAACCAACAGTTGTGGTATTAAGATAAGATCTAAACCATTTGTGTTAGGTCATGTTAAAAATGATTGCTAGTCAAACATATTTATCATTATGCTGAAAATAATATAACTGATATTCAATTTTTGTATACTTTCAGGCTATTAATCAGGCTCAAAGAAAAGGATTGGCTATTGAAACTACAAAAAAATGTGAGTATCGGTATGTTCGTCAATGTAGTTCATTGTTGTTGTTTTTCAAGATGCTATATTTAAGTAGCCCTGAAAAGGAAGAGTGAAAATATCATGGTTGATTTTGTGTATCTTGACTTTCTGATAACACTGGTCAACAAATTTAAACTTTTTTTGTTTTTTATTGCAAGAAGGTATATTTTTTATAAAATCAACATACTGATTACAATGAGAGTATTTTTGCTTGGCATGTATGATTTTTGTAAAATGAGCCAAGTATTTTTTCTTATATTATACACAAGGTTTTCAGATTTCTTGAGAAATTAAACTATAAAAGACAGAAATATTATTTGCTATTTATACTAAAATAGAGATATTAGTTAATATTTTATTTTATTTATAAAAAACATATTTGAATCGTAACTGTGACTAAAATTTCTTAGCCAATAAGTTTTTTATAGCTTGCATCAATGTTTTTTCTTATCAGTGTCTAGCGATAGTCAGTCTGCATACTTGGATTCAGTTGTCCATGGTAATGCTTTTTTTTGTGACAATGTCTTGGTGAAACCTTTCACCGTGTTCATCACTAATGTCATCAAGGTTGGGCAGGAAGAAATCTAAGTGAGAATGGAGGAAATGGATCTTCAATGACATGTTACATTATATTACTTTATAAGTTTGAAGTACTAGTTGTTTGTAGTTTGGAGTGTTCTTATTTCCCAAGAAAGTTTTGTTAACAGCTTTGAAGACATTCCATGCAGCATTTTCAGTTTCATTCAGAGCTTCATTGAAGTCACTATCATTCATTACTTCTCTGATTTGTGGGCCAACAAAAACACCTTTCTTTTTGTCAGAAATTTTTGTTTCAGATACAGAAATCCTTCACCATTTGATGTGATGTGGTGGCAAGTAGATAATCTTTGGATCAACTAATGGATGATAATTAACATTTATCTGCTCAGGAATCAAACTCTGATGATGTGGCCAGTCTTTTATGGTATTGTGGGAATTCTCAGTGTGTAACAGCACAGCCTTTAAACTTAATTTTAATGGGTCAATAAAGAGTCACCATTCAAAGTGGTTATGTTCCAGACCCAGAGCCATCGTAACATAACGTTTTGGGACAACATGGGATCTATTGGTCCATCTCTGCTGTTCCATCCTCTAAACTGAACTAAAACTATTAATAATTAAATTAGAAAAAAAATCTTAAAAGCCAGCCTTATCATTCATATACTTATCAAGCTTTCTCTTAAACTCACTTAAATTTACTACCTCCACAACATCCAAAGGCAACCCATTCCAAAGGCCAACCACCCTGTTAGAAAAATAAAACTGTCTCAGCTGAAGATGACTCCTACCCTGCCAAAATTTATATTTATGTCCCCTAGACCTACTATTCTCACTGTTAAATATGAAAAAAAAATGATGCATCAACACTGTCAATTCTCATTACAATATGAAACACCTCAATCAAATCCCCCATAACTCTTCTTTTTTCAACAGAAAACAACTTGAGAGATTTCAGTCTCTCGTATGACAACCTTTCCATCCTAGACACCATTCTAGTATCCCTTCTCTGAACCCTTTCCAACAATTCAATGTCTTTCCTAAGGTAAGGAGCCCAAGACATAATATTT
>NW_013666856.1:298061-306858 GCF_000517525.1 Limulus polyphemus | reverse complement strand
CAAATTAGTTAGCATAATCAGTTAAATGACGAAAATTAGGTGTCTATTTACTTGTAACCACTCAGTGTACAGAGGTTTAACAATGAGAAACTGGTTATTGTATGAGGTTAACTTGATCAAGTTGATGTACTATCAATCATTCTCCATGTTACCACTGATGCAATGAAAGATTTCGTTGTAAAACTATGTAGCTTAGTGCATTGGGTAGATTCTATAATGAAATCATTGGTGTAGAAATGTAGTAACACGGGATAATCATGATTGATGTGGGCAGTGCATGTGCTCTGTGAGAGAAGGCTTGTTAGGTTTACTATATGTATGATCAGAAGAAGATAGACCAATGTTCTGTTGAAACATGCATGTTCCCCCAAATTAAATCACTTAATTATGCTTATAAATTGTTATTATATTAGAATAATGTGCTTACTAATCTTACCTGTAAGGTTATCAGTGAACCTGATAATACTATAAAGTAAGTTAGTGCCTATTACTTCAATGAAAATATAAACTCCAAAATTTACAGCATGGAACTGACTCAATAACCAATCAACAATCTCAACAACTTATTCTCAGCTAATTCATGCTTTTAAACATTTCATATAATTTTGTAAACTTTCAAGAAAGTTAGTCAATGAGGTGTAATCATTATGTAGTTTCAAAACTTCCTCTAGCCTAATAAATAGGATTGTCTAAGTTGAAAAAAAATAGTACAACAATACAATAAACTGAAACTAAATCACCTTATTTTTCATATAAAACATAGATTCCTGCACTGGGAAAAGTAGTCGGTTTTCTTATTTTGTTCTGAATGCAATATCTTATTTAAAAAAGTATCTAGTTACTTATTCCTGTGAAATTTATTAACTAATGTCACACACTCATGAAGCATTTACAGTTGAACAACTAAGTATTGAGGATATTTTAGTTTGATATCATTTGTTATAAATGTACAACTTAATTTCAATAATATCTCCAATACTTACTCAGTAAAACTTAAAAAGAGTTACTTTTTTACGTAGCTAGTGTCATACAAGTGCTCCAATCGAAGTAAAATTTTCTGTCCAAATCGTTTTGGAATGTGTTAATTATGTCAAAGTGCACACCTCAGGAAAGATAACAACTAAAATCTGTTTCTATGCTACTTCAACATGTTAACATAACATAATATTTTGGTACAACATGGGACCTATTGGTCCATCTCAGCTCAAAACTAAATTAAAATGATAAAAAAAAATTAAATAAAAAAATTTTAAACCCAGCCCTTTTCATTCATATACTTATCAAGCTTTTTCTTAAACTCATTATATTTACTGCCTCTACAACATCTGAAGGCAACCCATTCCAAAGGCCAACCACCCTGTTAGAGAAATAAAACTGTCTTAGCAGAAGATGACTCCTACCTTGCCAAAATTTATATTTGTGTCCCCTAGTCCTACTATTCTCATTGTTAAATATAAAAAATGATGATACATCAACACTATCAATTCCCTTTACAATCTTAAACACTTCAATCATATCCCCCCTACCTCTTCTTTTTTCAAGAGAAAACAATTTGAGAGATTTCAGCCTCTTGTCATATGACAACCTCTCCATCCCAGGCACCATTCTAGTAACCCTTCTCTGAACCCTTTCTAACAATTCAATGTCCTTCCTAAGGTGAGGAGCCCAAGACTGAACACAATATTCCAAATGTGGCCTAACCAGTGACCTGTACAATGAAAGTATAACCTCTTTAGACTTGTATTCA
Organism: Limulus polyphemus; assembly: GCF_000517525.1. NCBI lineage: Eukaryota > Metazoa > Arthropoda > Merostomata > Xiphosura > Limulidae > Limulus > Limulus polyphemus. The sequence continues at coordinate 305,111 of NW_013666856.1, read as the reverse complement.
ATATTTCAATACATACAACCTAAAATCATATTTGCCCTACCACAGCTAACAACACCCAAGACCTTAATATCATCTGCGAATTTAAGTAATTTATTGACCATCCCTTCATTTATGTGATTGATGTAAATCAACAAGAGTAAAGGTCCTAAGACTGAGCTCTGAGGTACCCCACTTGTGATATTAATCCAGTTTGACTGAACTCCATTTGTAACAATCCTCTGCCTTTTACTATCTAGCCACTTTTCTATCCAATTTGCTAACATATCCCCCACACCTACAGAGATAATTTTTTACAAGTTTTTTATGTGGCACCTTGTCAAATACTTTCTGAAAATTCAGATACTCCAAATTTATATCCCTACCCTCATCTACATAAGCAGTAACCTTTTCAAAGAATGTCAAAAGATTTGTAAGGCAAGATTTTCCCTTTGTGAAACCATGTTGAATATCCAATAAAATTTTAAACTTTGTTAAATGACTTTGCAAAGCATCTTTTAAAAGCCTCTCCAAAACTTTTCCCAAAACTGATGTAAGACTGATGGGTCTATAATTACTGAGACAATTTTTGTCACCTCCCTTTATCAGACCATTTATATCATTGCAATAATGTAAGTTTTCACTAATGAAGAAAAATTAAGACAGGTTTTTCTCACAATTTGTGAAGACAGTGATTTGAGTGTTCTTGGCAAGCAAATTTCATTCTTGCAATCTAAACCTCAAAAGGTCTGCTTGACTTTTTTTTAAAGATTTCAAGATTATTCAGTTCAGCTTGATTCAATTGTGGTTTAATGAATACAGCTAGTTTAAGTTCTTCATTTGAATCTGTTGTTATATCTGTGGACTCGTTTACATAATATACGTCTTCTAAGTTAAAGTTTTTTGGAGGCTTTGGTGTGAGAAATTCCTAATTATGAGGAATTAGGAATTCAAATAACCGATATTGACAAGCTAGAATATATAATAAGAACCTCATCTTTTCTATTTTCTAAGATATCACTCCTGTACTGAATCAAACACAGTGCCCCCCATCTCTTTTAATTTTTGAAAATGGTCCGTTATGTACACTTACTTTTATACATATGACATGAATAACCAACAAAAACTCAGAATGTCCTCTAGTAGTTTTCTCATCCATTTTGACGTGTTATTGTGCTAATTTCATTCTTTTCACACAAAATTTGAAATGATGAGGTAAATCTTTAGTGAGCTCAAAATTTTATATTTTTTTAAACCCAAATAGAGATTAGTTACTACACTTGATAAATTATAGTGGAATTCTATGATATTGATACAGTAATTTATGATTTTTTGGTTATTTAAAATGTATATATGAAACCTAAAAAAAATTTCTTTTCACATCCTCCACGTGAGAAATTTCATAAGGCTTAGCCACCTACGACAAGCAGCAAATGAGTACAAAGGTCATAACTCAAAGAGATAATTGTTTCCTTTACTTCTTTATTTACTGTTCTATGTTTTAAGAAAAATAAGTTTAAGAACTTATTTGTAAATAGTAATATTGTATTATAATTGAAATGTGAATGTATTTTACGAAATACTTTTCCACAAAACACAGCCAAGACAGGTCACTTTGTAAAGACTAAAGGTTATTGGATACAGTAACACGAGTGCACGGGCACCGCATCATTGTAACATCTATATTGTTAGCGAGGCAGAAGGTCAATATAATAATAATAATAATAAATATTTATAAATGTATGATGTTATGAGATTTAAGCTATTTAGACTAAAAATTTGTGTTGTGTTAGAATTTGTAAAGCATGATTTATATTTTTTCCTAATTTTTTATTGAGGTTATGAAGTCAGACAAATCGAACCAACCCATACAGGAATACAGTAGTGAAATTTACAAATAAAATATAGTTTTTCTACAAAAATTTTTATAATTATCTGAAGATTATAAAGATTTTGCATGTGAAATTTGAAGACGTTCTATTGCATTAAAGTGTTTTTAATCTTAAAATCAAAAATGCTTTGCATGTTGGATAGTCAACATTCTGAAAGAAACAGGTTTATGAGAAAATCTTTAATTAAAGAATCTTAATACTTAATTTAAGAACATGATATTTTGTGTCCAAAAACATTGTAATGTTTATCAATAACCTGCAAAATTTTGTAAAGATGTGCATACATTATCAAAAATCATAGTATAATTACTCTCATGGATACTTTCTTAATCACTAACTGGGCAGATTCCACCCAGCCCGTAATGGAAAGGTTAAAAGATTTGTAAAATTAAACATGCTTTACTTCATTCTCAGGTAAATGTCATTTCTTTAAAATGATGTAATGTAGATCAGCTTTGGTGCTTCTGACTTTTAAAGAATAATGATCAGTAAAGTTAATTGTATAAGCATAGCATAGTAATTAGATACTTAATTTCAAAATTAAATGAATTAATATGGTGTTCCATAGAGATTTTATTTTTCAAATTAGCTTGCTAACCAATATTTTTCCCTTAGAGATCTGAAGTGCAGAGGAAAGAAAATTTTGTAGTTCTGTTGTTCCTTTCAATAACATAAACAGGACATATAATATGTTAATATAGGCAATTTTTTTGTATAACTTACTATAGCATGTGAAATACTGATGTTTCATATAAAAATATACACACAATTTATAGCCAACAAATTTAGTTTCTATTTTCTCTTATTTTACGTTTCATTCAGTGTCTGCTGTTGTTTATTAAACTAATTAATTGTATATTAGACTTGTATATATTTCAGTTTTCTTTTTTCTCCAATTTATTTAAAAGTATATACAGGGTTATATTTTGTAACTCTCATTATAATGGTAAATTTTCTTCAGGTGACTTTAAATGTTAGATTTTTCTGTCAGTAAATTGTTAAACAATTAGTCTTTAAATTTATTGATTTTATGTTCCTTTAATGCAAAAAAGTGGTGTGACATGCAAAATAAAATGCTGTGGATTTTGAAGTTTTTTTAGAATACAAATACATTTGTAATTAATACCCCCTTAATTGCATGGTTTTATTATAATACATAATTTTCAGTTTGAAAGGTTGATAGAGTTGTCCAGATTGGAAAAGGTAAGAATGAAGAGCAGAGTTTTACCTCAACATCTTCGTTGACACAAAGGGAACCAGATAACTTTCAGTATCTTGTGTGTATATTTTTCAGTGTCATAGCCACTGATAAGGTAATCAGATAAGTCCCTAAGAGTTATTTAAAAGCAGCTCCTGCTTATAACCAGATGATAAAAATTAACATTGGAAGTGTGTCCAGCTGTGTGGCAAGATAACTGGTTTCAGCAATATACAATCGGAAGGTTACTTGGTAAGGTACAGTTGAACATAGTAGCTTACTCTGTATCAGGTTTCACATCATGTTCATTATCTATAGGATTAAAAATGTCATGAAATCAATATTGTTACAGTTTTTGTCTTTCCATCCTGGGTCTATCTAGCAAATAGTTTTTAAAAAATTGACTGAAATATTATATAAAAATGTACTTTAGTTATTAATGTATTATGATTATTATATGACTGTGAATTACTATTTGGAAAAATGTTAGTTTCATTACAACTTATAAAAGAATACCTTTTCAAAACTATTTTAAAAGTTTTATTATTTTTTTTTCTGTTGTTGTTAAAGCCTATAAAAGAGGTTTGTTTATAGATATAAATTATTCTGCTTGAGTAAATGTTTCAGGTTTTCTTTTTTTAATGTTGGTTGGTTATAGGGTGAAATAATTCTTAAGGAAGTGTTTAAGATACAAGCTTCTATCTGAATACATTATTCTTCATGTGCTTGTAACCTTTATTTTAATCTCATATTTTTTGTATTGATTGGTTTAATGCTAGGTAATACATAATAACTGTTTAATCATTAGTGGCTGGCTCAGTTTGTAATCTAATTTTAAAGCTAAATTTACATTTGTCTCTTAATTATAAATCTAAAATTTTGAATTTGATTTCATCTCGTTTATACATGCATACTGTAACCATTTATCATACGAGCAGTTGTTTAGTTAAGCTGGAGATATCACTTTACAAACTCTTTGTTCTCATAATATTGTGTTTGAAGAAATCGCATGGAGCTATCAGATTTTGGTGACATACATTTTTTTTCTGTAACTTTTATTTACATTTATTTTTCCCTTTTTAGTTCATGCTGCTACAAACAAACAACACCAGATAGATAAAAACACTGCAAAGCTAGATCGTGAAACAGAGGAGCTTCACCATGAAACTGTTGGCTTGGATGTGGGGAAACTGATTCAGCAAGGACGACAGAACAAGGGTTTCACTCAAAAGGAACTTGCCACAGTATGTTACTGATAGCCATAATTATTCTTCAGAATAATATTTTACATTTTTAATAAACTAAAATAAAGATTTGTCTATGAATATATTGAGAATTTGTTTTGAATAGTCTGTGTGAAAAGTGATTTTTTTTAATAATAATGATTATTATTATTTATTTTACCTAACCTAAAAAGATCCCTATTTTTATATTTTAATTAATTATATAATAAAAAATATACATGAAAAACAAGAAATAAAGTACTTATATAATATTCTTTTTTTCTTACTGCCAGTTGTTGATGACACTTAACCCTACTTTTTTTATACGAATGATAGTAACACACTAAATAATTTTTATTTAGTTAAATAATGCACCAAAGATCATAGACTAATAACATACAACAAGTAGACTCCTTGAATGGGTAATGAAGAAATCTTATATTAAAGTTTTTCTTCATTACCCATTCAAGCCGTTTCCAGCCATTATTAGTCTCCAAGTGGGTTCCTTGTCATTGAATTTGATGATTATCTGTTCAGAACACAATGTTATACAATAATTTATTTGATAAATAAAAACCTTTGCTTTCTATTGGTTATAGGTAATATATAATTAAATGTAAGAGAGAACTATTAACAAATCCTGAAAGAAAGGATATAACAGGTGGGTGTGGCAGGAGGGGTCTGAATTTCTATTTGATAGCTTTGTAACCAAACAAAATTGAAGGCTATAATTATGGTCTGTCTGAGCAATGATGATTTTATAGTGAGTAATTTATGTTTAATTTCGTACTTTGTGGAGGGGGTGATGGATAAAATAGAGAAAAGAAGATGGCTAGAGAAAATGTGTCACACTAGGGGAAATTCAGGATTTTTTTAAATATTGCCTTTTAGAATTAAAAAGCATAAAACTTGTATGCCATTAAAATATGGATTATTAGCTAAGATTTTATGCTATACTAATAGATATAACATAAATAAAAAGTAGTTTAATATAATTTTGAATGCAAGACACTAAAACCTTGTGTGATACACAGTGAAGGATACATGTGGTGATAAGGTTAACCCATAAGGACATGGTGTTAGCTTCTCTTTCTCTTTATGGGGTCAGTTTTTTCTATTACCTATCAATTCTAACAACATATTTATAAAGTACTGCACTCAACAGTGTGAGATTGTAAAATGTTATTATTGTAAATATATATGTATTTAACACCTGCCACATGAGCCAGCCCACCTCTTAATGTGGATCCAAAAAATGAGTCATTTCAGAAAGGTATGGGTTGTTTTGGTTAGACAAAAACAAGATGTTTGACACTATTTTGAAGTCTAAATCACTGAACCAAACCCATGACCCGCATGAAGAAGTTAACTTGTAAATGTGAAGTAAAATGATGTAGCAATGAAACATGTTTGAAGTATTCTAGATGTGGTTGTGAATGTGATGGTTTAAGTGTAGCAATTACCCTGATTGGATGAGGGAAGAACTTGTTCAAAGATATCCCAATCCATTTGACGTACCAGCTAAATTGGAGATTTACCATTTGATTACATTGACAGTGAAACATAAAACAATAGGCACAATAGTATCGTTATCTTCAGTATTGTGTGAAGCAGATGCACAATGCATTACAAGATGATTTCCCTAGAGATTCTCAAATTAAAAGTGCCATTTCTGCAATTAAGAGTAAATATAAGAAGGATGGTATAATGCTCACTATGGTACCACCATAGTGTAATTCATATAGATTTTCATCATATCATATTTTCGTTAATATTTTATTTGTTTGTTTTTTTTTCATTTTGAAAGAGTTTTAAGAGATCTTTTGTATTATCTAAATAGTATTTTGGTTTATAAGTTTTAAGCATGGACTGAAAAAGTCTGCAAACTGAACTTGAGCTGCTTAATGCTTGATCTCCCACTGTTTAGTTACATTTCCTGTGTTTTCCACCATACTACTATTATACTATAATTGATCTTATGGGCTTGCAAATACAATAGAATTTTGTTTTTAATAGTGTTTTACTTTCAACTTTAGTAACTTTGTTAAAATAATATTTCTTAATTTTGAGTTTTTGTATTGTTTTCTGAACATATTCAGCTCTTCCAACTAATTTTTATTTTAACCATTGTTTTATGTGAGGTTCTAAATAAAGTAACACAACATTAAAGAACAATAAAGCCAGCCCTTACCATTCAAATATTTATCAAGCTTTCCTTTAAACTCCCTTAAGTTAACTGCATCCAACACATTCCAGAGGCCAACCACCAAATAAAGCTGAAGATGAATTCTTGCTTGCCAAAAGCTGTATTTGTGTTTTATCATTCTTACCATTAAGTAAGAAAAAAAGATGATACATCAATATTATAACTTCCCTTGATAATCTTAAACACCTCAATCAGATCCCTCTAACTGTTCTTTTTTTTCAAGAGAAAACAAGTTCAGGGATAGTAACCTGTCCTTATATGATAACATTTCTATTCCAGGTATTATCCTAATAGCCCTCCTCTGAACCCTTTCCAATAATTCAATGTCTATTCTAAGGTAAGGAGCACAATATTCCAAATGTGGCCTAACCAGGGACCTATACAATGAAAATTATAACCCCAATAGACTTGTATTCAGTATTTCTGTAGTTACAACCTAAAATCCTATTTGCCCTACCACTAGCAACAGCACATTGCTTGGATGGCTTTAGAGACTAATCAACTATTACACCAATATCCATTTTTTCCATAACACTGTTAAGGCTATTCCTATTT
>NW_013666856.1:284538-297071 GCF_000517525.1 Limulus polyphemus | reverse complement strand
TGTATAATAATTGAAATGTTACTGTATTTTACAAAATACTAGTCTACTAAAACGCAGCCAAGACAGGTTACTTTGTACAGGCCAAAGGTCACCTTTATTTTATTTGATACGGTAACCTGAGTGCACGTGAGCCGCATAGTTGTAATTTCTGTATTGTTAGCCAGGCACAGGTGAAAGGTCAATATAATAAAGATAATAAATATATATAAATGTATAATGTTATGAGATTTAAGCTATTTTGTCTAAACATATATGTTTTTGTGTTATAAATTGTGTTCATTCTAGAATGAAAAAGGTATAATTTATGTTTATTTCCTAATTTTTTATGGTGGTTGCGAGATTGATCAAATTTACCAAACCCATACAGAGATTAATTACTGAAAATAACAGATAAAATATAAAGGTTTTTCCTAAATGTTTGATAACTATTCGGACATTATAAAGATTTTACATGTGAAATTTCAAAATTTTCTGATGCATAAAAGTATTTTTAATCTTAAAATGAAGAATACTTTGCATGATAGATAGGCAAGATTTGAAAAGAAAAAAAAGGCATGTGAAAAACATTGCTTTACAAATCTTAAGACTTAATTAAAAAAACTTGATATTTTGAATATGAAAGCATAGTAATGTTTACTGATAAACTGCCAATTCTTATTAACATTTGCTTACTAATTTAAATTTTATAGCATGAAAACTATAACAAGCACTAAATGGTTACAAGGTCAGTCCGATGGACCGAGCCCGAGTTGAAAGAGTTAATATAAATCAAAAAAAGAGCAAAGTTCCGAAGACAGCCCTGAAGTACTCCACTTGAAACATTAATCCAGTTTGACTGAACTCTGTTTATAACAAGCCTCTGCTTTCTTCCATCCAGCCACTCTTCTATCCAATTAGCTAACTTATCCCCCACACCTGTATTTTTTTAAAGCCTTTTATGTGGCTCCTTGTGAAATACTTTCAGAAAATCCATATACACCCTTACCCTCATCTACATAAGCAGTAACCTTTTCAATAAATGTTACAAGATTTTTAAGGCAAGATTTTCCCTTAGTGAAACCTTGTTGACTACTCTAACAATATTCTAAGTTTTGTTAAATGACTTTGCAAAGCATATTTTATCACACATTCAAAAACTTTTTATACCACTGATTTAAGACTAATGGGTCTATAATTACTGGGACGGTTTCTGTCACCTCACAACTTTCAGTCTTCTCGCACCTGCCCACTATTCAATAACAGCAAGTGGCTCACATATCCAATACTTAAGCTCAGGATTAATGTGATCATCTTCTTCAACCTTGTTTCCATCTAGCAAATGTTCAGGATGAGAAATACTACTTAAACCTTCATAGGTAAAAACTGAAGAAAAAATTACAATTTAATAACCCAGCCATCCCATAATCATCAGGTATTAACTATCTGGTATCATCACTCAAAGGCACTACTCCCATCCTAACATTTTGATAACCCAGTCATCCCATAATCATCAGGTATTAACTGTCTGGTATCATCTCTCAAAGGCACTACTCCCATCCTAACATTTTGCTTACCCTTAATGTATTTGAAGAAATTCTTATTATTTATTTTTACATTTTCAGCCTACGTATCAGATTAAAAGCAATTATTCTAATTATAATCAGAAAAAACAACTTATAATTGTGATTTAGAAATTGTTTGTTTCCCATCACATAGTTTAAGAACTTGAATTGTAAATCTGGACAAGATTTGTTTTTTTAGAAAATTTTATAATTTACAGTTGTAAATGTTTTTTGTTTTTTTTATATGTATATAATTTTATGTAAAATATGTTAGATTACTAGGGTTTAAAATGCTTAAGCTGGTGAAACAATTATTTGTTGTTGTTTTTTAAACCTAAAAATAAAATGAATATGACATTTGGCTTCAGATGCCTTTATTTTTTTATTCCATTTTATTTCATCCATTACAGCTTTCAAATTGGAAGTATAAAAATTGTATTTTAGATCTAATTGTTGAAATCAGTGGTGCCTTTCATACCAAAATGTATTTGCTGGGTTGGACTTAGAGCAAGAAAAATTTTAATAAAAATGCTTTTGTGTGCAGACAAGAAACTCAGCACTAAGATATGAAGTGCTTAACTGGTTAACAAAGAGACTTTTGAGGTCTGATAAATTAGATAAAAATCATGTTTGATTGAAAGGGTCATTTAAATATTTCAGATCAAAGATCAGGAGTAGGAAAACAGCACTTCAGTTCTATCTCTAAGTGTTACAGAGTAGAAGGAATAAATTCATAAAGTGAATGATACATAAAATTCCAAAAGAACTCTTTTGTACATTTTGATTACAATGCTGTTTATCAACTTGAAATTATGATGAAACAGGATTGAAAATTCATTATTTGCTGTGAATTTGTTTTCCATATATAAGTGTATTTAATAACGTGACATTTCTTTAATAAAATTCTCATTAAAGTTGCTCAGTGATAAAGAATTAATTAGTTTGATGAAGGAGTTATTTTTGTGTTTGTAGTGGGTAATATTTCCTGATCAGTTAACATGTAAAGTTATCATTTAAACAACTCTTGTGTAATGGAGTGTATCTAACTATATTTCATTATTCCAATATATTATTTACTGAGTAAAAAAAAAAAAGCATTCAGTTTAAGATCTAGGGGTGCTGAGTTGTTTAAGACAGTTTAAAAAAAGAGCTACATATGAGGATAGGTTGAAATCTCTTGGGATGTTTTTTGCTGGAGATGAAAAAGCTCAGGTGGACATGGTTGAGGTAATTTTAAGATTGAAATGTTTAATTCCATAAATCCAGGTAAAATTTCATATTAAAAAAACACACACAAAAACTGCATACAGTAAGACTAGAAGTTTAAAATATGGAAATTTCCAGTTAAGGAAGTGTTATTTTTCTGAGAGGGTAGTCAATGTATTTAATAGTTTGTCTTCAGGTGTGGTAGGTGCTGCAATGGGTGCAGAAGGTTAAGAGGAGATTGGATAAGTATTTCAGAGATCAAGGCTGGATATTGGAAAGGTTTTTTTATGTAGTTTGGTGTCCAATGATAACGAAAAATAGGATGGCTTAGATGAGTAAAATAGCCCCATATTATCCCTTGGAAATGAAATATATTGTCAGTTTTAATATGGTCGAATTCTTGGTAAGGAAAATCTTGGATGTTCAGAATCAAGATCTGCTTAATAATTTATTTCAAAACTTTTGTGTAAAATTTTCTGTATCAACCATTTTTATTTATTTATGTGTCTTGCAGAAAATAAATGAAAAGACCCAAGTTGTTAATGATTATGAAGCAGGTCGAGCTGTCCCAAACCAACAAATTTTAGCTAAGATAGAAAGGGTGGTTGGTAAGTACTGTTTAGTTCTCTCTCTCTCTCTCTTCTTTTTTAATAGTATTATGCCAGGGTTTCATTTATTAACATAAGTTAAAGTGAACAAAAAGATGTATACTTACAAAAAATAAATACCCAATCAGGAATTTTCCCTTTGTCATTAAGGGTTTCCAGGATTACTCTAAAAGTATATACAGAGAGATTTGCAGTGTTCTGTCCAAAGTTGCATCAGTAGTGGAATGGTAGTGTATTGCGAATAAGAGTAAAACAAAAACCTTTTTTTATTAGACTGAAGGGTCATTAGTTCTGCAAAAACAACCTTGTTTTTAATCTTCAGTCTCTCTACATGTCTATATCATTTTACCAATAAACCTCATGTACTGATTTAGTGCTGTCATCATTATTATTCAAGCTCTTGATTAAGAGTGAGAGTGCTGGAAGTTTTGCTTCAGTACTAGATGTCACCACCTAACATAAACTCTTTTGTGAGCATGAGAATAAAGTGCCTTGCAATATATATGCTGAAGACATCTATAAAATGGTATTAAATTACTTTCACATTAAAGTTAAATGTCCCTCATTTTGGATATGTAAGCTTTGAAATAACTTTAAAGAAATAAAAAAACACTCCTGAATAATACATTTTGCACAACCAGCCAAAATTTGTAACGTAGCATGCTTTAGTATGTTTGACGTGTATATTGTTAATACTGAGTGTGAGATTTTAGTAACAAAATTTACACTCTCTTACCTCCTGTCTTATAATTTTGTTTTTGTCATAATGATAGGAAAATTATTTAAGATTGTGTTTTATTGGCCAGCTGGTATAAAACTAGCTCTCAAGCCTGGTTAAATTCTTAGAGGACATGGGCCCAGATTGTATACTTATATCGATGTGGGAATAATTAAAGCTGATTTTTGTACCTGTAAGCAAGGCTAGTGACACAGTATACTGATGTTTACAATCATCCTCCCCACTAAAAACTGGGTTTCAGTACCGGTGATGGGCACAGCACAGATGTCCCATTGTGTAGCTTAGTGCTTAACAATAAAACAAACAAACAATCGTTTTCTTATGCAAGTCTTAATCATTTAATATTTACTTGTTTTTATAGATCTTAAATTACAGCATTGTTTCTTATCTGTTGACACATACTGGGTTTAATTTTGTTACTGAGAAAGTTGATAAAAAAGGGAATCTGTAGTTAGTTGAATTGCATATTTCTTTTTGTACAGCCTATTTGAAGAAATTTTATCTTTATACCTTTTATTGGTTGTAATGTAGTACATACTAAAAATGCTTCAGCACTTAACCAAACGTATGATATTTTTAACTATTCGTTCACTGATTTTATGTTGTTTCATAAAGTAGTGAAGAGTTTAGTTTTAAGTGTAAACAACGTAATCAGAAAGAAAGAGAGTTGTAAATATCAAAAATACTTTGATAAGTAATATTTTTTACAATTTACTTGAGGCAGAAATGTTAGACTGTAGGATGAGGTTTTCTTTTTGTGTTATATTGTAAAATATGGAGTTATACCATTTGTAAATGATAGTAAGTTAACTGGTTAGCCTATATGTAATGTTAACATACATATGCTATATGTTTATTAGTTTGTTTCATTAAAGTAACTCTTGATTTAATATTAGGAATGAAGCTTAGAGGGAAAGAAAAAGGTAAACCACTCCAACCCAAGAGTTCGAACTGACACGGGTATTCAGACATCATTGGAGTGTTCTCTCAGACAAAAACTTGTCTGATTATCATTCTTAATTCCTGTTCTGGCAAGAAAGCTGGCTGGTGCAGAGATAGTTGGTGTTGAATTCAGAGAAAAATCATAACTGTTAAACACTTTCAAATGTGATGGAGATAAAATATACCTTGTCATGCCTTACGAAAACATTTAGTCTATCTTAAACAGGCTATTGGCTCATTACATTAATAGAGTTGACTTTGTACAACACAAGTATTCAATGTAATTTAACCTTTGTTTAACATCAAGCAAGAACTTTAATTACAGATCAGATCAGTAGGAATGTTATTATTAAGATCTTAGCCAATGTAGAAAATGCAGACTTTTTTCTATTTTGTCCCATTTCTTAGAACTGCTTGTAAATATGAGACTTAAATTATGCATAATTATAATTCTTACCGCCCTAAATTACTAATATCCATTGTTCACTTGGTAGTTTTAAACAGTGAAGTTTATAAACAAACAAAGATCTTTAGATGCTTAATGAAGAAATACTTCATATAGAAACCGAGCTTGAAATGAAACTTTTTACAAAATTTTATGCCCTAACCAGGATATGAAGATTTTGAAATGTGAAATATTCACTTTACATTTTGATGGATCTTCTTGATAAATTTAGTTTTAGTATAAATTTTTAAGGTTGTTTTACAAAAATACTTTATTTCGAATTTGAAAAAAAAAATAATTGCATTACATAAATAAAAATACACTTATAATCTAAAACTGAAAAACTTTATCTTTTTTTTTTTTCACAGATAGCTGCATTAATCTTAACAGTAAATGGTTTTTAAGAAAAATATGATACTATCGCAGAAGAAATACTTGTGTTTTGGAAATGTTCTTTAACAGATTTTGGAATAGTTACCTAGGTTAATTGCTTTACTTTTGTTGTACATGTCAAATCCCCATTACAGATTTGTAAGGGTAAGTTTGTTAATATCAAGGGGGTGTAGTGTCTTTTTTTTAAGTTAAAATTAGACCAAATGTGCTACCTAAGTAGGTTAAAAAATCATTAAACTTTCTTCTAAACTTGCCAGGTCAGGAATTAATAAGCACATGCAGTTAGTAGATATGGTGTTTGATTTTTAGTTTAAAAGAATTGAGAAGAGAATATTTCAAGTGAAATTTTCAACTTATTACTGAAATAACCGTTATAAAAAAAAGAGAGAGTAAATTATTAAGGTATTGTTGAACTAGAATAACCTTATATTGTCTCTGTCAAAGTTTTTCAAATATTACATTATAATTTATATAATAGAACAGGTGTTGTTTTTATTATACCTTTCAGAAACTATCTTGTACACCTATTATCGAAAGGCATGTCTCATCAGCACTTAGTGCCATCGTTTCCTCTTATTAATAATATGAAACTTAACAATTGTAACAATGATGAAAAAAGCTTTTTTTTTTTAAGAATTCCAAAAGTAAATATGGTTTTTATTTAATGTTTTTGCTAACAGATGGCACTAAGTGATAATGAACACTCCATGAATGTATCGTGTTTTAATAATTCAAGAACTGCGGTGTAAACGTTACTCGTGTTAAGTAATAAATATTTGTGAAAAGGATACAATGTCTATTAATGTTTAATACTGGTAGAATATATGTGGTTTTTAAGGATTTACAATTGCCACTGTAAGACTTGCGTTTTTGCTTTGTTTTGTGGAAAATAAAGTTTCAACTGTACTCACTATTTTCCAGAACAATGTCGAAAAAGTTATTCTATCCTAAAAGGTTGAAAATAAAACGAAGTAGTTACTCGGTATGAAATTGTTTTATCTCTCTCAATATAATGACCATTATCTGAACCCAGTTAAAAACTCGACCAATGAAATATCAAATATGTTAATAATGTTGAGAGTATTTTACGGGGTTCGTTCGTTTGTCTATTGTCAAACTAAAAATTAGGATAACCATTGACTTTTTTTTAAACATTCAACATATGACTGTCTCTTACATTTGACTACAGTCTTAACCACAGTTATTTGTATTCAGACAAGAGAGAGGAATATGAATACTGAAAAAGCCGTAACTATCTGGTGAACACTGCTGTAATGTTAGATAAGATCAGAGACAAACACTTTATATATTAGCTTGCTTTCCATTGAGCCGAATGCTATTTAATACGAGTACTTTTTCTTTTCATCTCGGTTTCGGAAATGATTTTTTTTTTTCCTGTCCTTTGATTTTTTCATTTAGGAGCTCAGATGTTGATATATTTTTAATGAGGTTAACGTGCTTATTCGTTTTTGATTCCAGAAGTGATAACCGTGTTATTTTCTTTACATTGAGTATAGCTCTTTCACAATCACGGGAACTGGGGATTTTCTACTATGGGTAGTCTTTTTCAAACTTCCAAAAAAAATTTACTAGTTCCAAGCTTCAGATAAGTAATAGAATATTGAAATATGCCGTTTTATTTGATAGTGTATCTGAAACAAAACTCGGCAGTGGGAGAGTTATATAACGTGCCAGTGAAAGGATTAAGTGCAACTAGACCACCGTGACCCGTTGGGTCAACCACTATTCAAAGGTTATGAAGAATTCAATATTGCACCGAAATGAAGGTTATTTTATTTTGAGATAATTTAATTAAATATTTCAATCCATTCATGTTATTCATAATTCAAGAAAAGATATTTGATTGTTGATCGGGAGTAAAAGGAAAGACCATTTCATTTTTCAAAAAAGTGAAGTAAGAAGTTTCGTAAAGAGCGCGAACGGTAGTGTCAATGATTCTTTGACTGAGAAAATAAGCAAACAAACAATCTCAGAGTTTTAGTAGTATATAGATAGATAGATTCTCTGAGCCTCGTGGTTAGGGCACTCGACCCGCAATCTGAGAGTAAACTTGTCTATTAGACTCACTCTGTAGTTGACAAAAATTTAAAAACAGCATTAAAAAGTGTGATTTGATATTTAAACAAAAGTTCACGTTCCACATCAAGCAAAAATAGAATCGATTAATAAATTGGCAAAACTTAAAGTGAAAAACAACATTATGAATATCGACCAGTGTAACTTTTTTATATATAATGAAACAAAACGAATAACAGTTATGGAGCTGTAATCATGAACTTTATATTAAACTGTAACAATCAATCCTGTTATTGGTTAAGAGCATATCTTTGGTGGCTTCGCTGTTTACCTTCTGATCAATAGCACTGAATTAGAGGCTGAACCTTGGAACTCAGATTTGTTCGTTTAGGTCAAAAATACTGAATATAATTTATGCTTTATCTTTTGGTCAACTTTTACCAATCAGCTACTTGGCAACAAATATGTCTTAACAAACTATCGTTAAATATAAATGTTGAACTAAAAAAACATCAACAAAGTCTAGAAAACCTAAGTAATGCGCACGTGGTAAGTCATTCTTTATAACCAAAAATAGCGTTGGTAGAGTGAAATCCCAACATTTTGATAAGCCGAAAATTGGCATTTAGACAGAAGAAACTTGAGTGAAATAACTGAATTTTTTATCGGTTCATAGGTTGAATATGTATTGTTGTATGTAAAGAAATTGTGTGAATGAGAAAAAAATGTGGAATTTTAACATGACACTGACTGAACAGTGCAGTATGATAGGTAAAGCTCAGTTAATTTGACGAACTGATACTTTATTTAGTTATACCTGGTGTTACAAGAGTCATTTTCGCTGCTTGGACACAGCGTTCATTTTGTTTCCGACGTTCGTGTAAAGCTACACAAGGTCTTCCTGAGCTAGCCGTCCTTAATATCGAAGGGTAATTAATGCCAGTGGTGCACCCGCATAAATCACCGACCGTAGGAGGCGAGAGTTTGCATTTTCGAAAGCATTTGATTTGATTTTTTTTTAAGATGGGCGCAGAAATTATTTCTTGCACAGAGCATCACAACGATCGGCACGGGCTAACTGTTGGGCTACCAGAATAGTGGGATTCGACCGTTAATCGTATAACGAACACACGGCTCCAAAATACGGCAACGAAACGCGAAACATCGACCCTCGGATCTACAGTACGAGCTAACCACAGGGCCACACCCGGACCAAACTACATTCAGGAAAATACCTATGGGTTTAAAAGCCATCGCATTAAAACAGTTTTGAACAAGTCACTGTAATACGTACGTTATCGTTCACATGGTCAGTTTTGGACTACTCGCCGATTTTCATTGTAGTGTGCCCACTTGGTGTGTATTTATATATAACTGAAACACACACAAGTTTCCCCCTACTCGTGCATACAAATACTTAAACACTTCTGTTTTTCTTTATTATATTACGACTTCTTATGAGTGAACTTTGAAGTCACGAAACCAGTTCAATATAAACCAACTCATGTCAGAATGAAAAAACAAGAGTTCAAGTATTGTGATGTTTTATATTCTCCCAAAGGTCGTCTAGAGGAGTCACCTGTTTTAACCATTCGCACCACTATACATCAGTGTTGTCTGTCAATCAGTCAAAAGACACTAAGATGACGTTACGTCATGACGTTGAATCACGAAAAGAATTATGTACTACGTAGGCTACAACACAATATGGCATATGAACTTTAAAAGCAAGAAATAAAAATATTTGTTACTCTTAATTTTGGTTTTATTTACTATTGAAACAGAATTCTTCGGAAGTGCATCTAGTTTATATATATATATATATACTAGAAGAACGTGTCGAATTTGGACAAAATAAATACCTCCGTAGTATTTCACTCAATTATTATTTAACCAAACAAAATCGGAAATTTGTCCACTAAAAAGATGTACTCTTTCTAAAAGTTCCTTTAATTAAAACAAAAAAACTATCTCGTGCAGTGTTGATACTATGAGTACTCACTCCACTTTCAAAGGTTTTAATTAATCATCCATGTTAATAGACTGTTAATCTTGTAAGGTTTTAATTAATCATCTATGTTAATGTGGATAAACATGGATGATTAATTAAAACCTTACAAGATTAACAGTCTATTAACATGGATGATTAATTAAAACCTTACAAGATTAACGGTCTATTAACATGGATGATTAATTAAAACCTTACAAGATTAACAGTCTATTAACATAGATGATTAATTAAAACCTTACAAGATTAACGGTCCCTATTAACATGGATGATTAATTAAAACCTTGCAAGATTAACAACCTTACAAGATTAACAGTTTTTAATTAATCATCCATGTTAACAGACTGTTAATCTTGACTCAGTTTGTCAGGGCACATTCTTGACAGTTCGGTCTCCATATATGACATGGCCTTTATGAATATTTATGTATTTCTAAGACGCTATTATTGAAAGCAAAATATAATATGTCAAGCATACTAAATCTCCCATATCCAGTGCCGACAAGGCCCTTTACCTAATGCCAAGGCTTATCGGGCCTTCTTGGATACGACAGACATAAGTGTCTAGTAATAAATTTTCATGAACAACGACTGTTATGGTGTGAACCAGATTAAGTAAGTGACTTATTATCAATATTATTAAAGTCATTACAAATCAGATTTTTACAGTAACAATCAATAACACAACGTTATTTATTCTTATTTTAACACCGAGTATTTATTTATTATTACTAATAACTTTACTATTATTCACAAGAACCAGGAAGTTAGTCTTCTTGTTCTCAGAGTGGGTCAACTAACCATAGAAGAATACCAAATAAGTAATTCTAAGTACCCATAAGTTAAAGAATATGTTAAGTCAACAGCACTAAATCTGCCATATCCAGTGCCGACTAGGCCTATCGCCTTGTATCAGAGTTCGTATTCATTAGGCACATGTTTTTTCTCACCAGAGAACATGAACAATGACGACCAAATGGCAGATAGTCGAAAGCGAAAATAACCATGCACTTTGACCCAAATTGTTTAAATTAACCACCATCTCTATCTTATATCAATTCACGTTGTGTGTTTGCGAATTTATTTGTCCGCGAACTCCACCCGTAGTTTTTAGGCTAGCATGACCAAACTTGACAGATGGCCGGTGGGAAATGTTCGTATCTATATGGCGTTTGAATTCCACAGTAGAACGTCCATATTTTATGGTAAAAGAAGTTGTAACTATTGGTTTTCTGGCAATAGTCATATTGCGACTGATATCGTTGCATCAATGCGACCACACTTACACATTTGTTTACATCAGATAAAACCATTACTTCCCCAATCCTCTCCTGGAAAAATAAGAGGTAACAACTTGATATCAAACCTTTGGTAATTTATTTTTACAGATATTTTATGTAACAATATCAGGTTAAACAACGTAGAAGTAAGTTACTCCTATTCTAGTGATAACCGTCAATTAGAATTATGAAGTAAGAGCCTCATAAAGTTTTATTATCAAGACTAAAGTTTTTATTTGTACGTCCATTTTGAAAAAAGGTTGTTGGGAACAAGTTCCATCAGAAAATAAAGCTAAACTTTTTTTTATGAAAACATTAAGTGTTAATAACAACTGTTGCAAAATATCAGAACAAACATTTACCCAAAATCATTTTCATTCTTTTGGCAACCGAAGAAAGAACTAGAAAACCAAAACCACCCGAGTATTGCCATAGTAACAGTACAGGTAGACAGGTTGCGTCATATCCCTTACGTCATTACAATTAAGGTAAGGCGGTCACTTCTGGTTTACAAAACGAACCTCGTTGTTTGTTTATTTTGCAAAGCTACACAATGGGCTATCTGTACTGTGCCCCCATAGATAACGCAATCAGGCTTTTAGTCTTACTGACGAAACCATGATCGTTACAAATGAAATATTTCTGAAACGTGCTACTGCTTTTCTTTTCCTCAATTCTTTAATAAGTAACTTACCTTGCTACAAAACAAACACTTGAATTAGCAACAGTGTACAAACAACAATATGAAACAAATAGGAATTGGCAAAAACATCCGAGTCCCTAAGAAAAATATTCGTGTTTACATACATACCACACAAAAAACAGAGATCAAACTAAGATACATTTTCCCCATATAAACAAAGTTTTTTTAAAAAAGAATCGCGGTTTTTAATTTTTCTCGAGAATCGAGATTCATGCAGCTATCGGCAAAGCCCCGTTTCCTCTTTGTACACGTACATCAACCTGGCAGGGATTTAGAAATGTTCTCGTTCTTCCATGCTTCCCCGGTAAGCTTGAGGGTAAATATGGAGTTCGACCTCTACGGTAGACATGTTGCAGTATAATAAACTGGCAGTTTTGGGTTTAATTCGCAAATAGAAACACCTGAGAATATAAACAGCTGTTAAATCTTTCACTGTACAACGCAATCAGTAAGTGCAAAATATCTTACAATAATATTATATAATTTGGGAAAACGAATGTTTGTACGTCCATTATGTATGAATATAAAGAAGTAGAGAGAAGAATACGCAAAAAACAAACAATTATATATATTGTTACGTATCTGCTTGTTTGATAATTTCCCGTAAAAATTCTTTCCGAGAAACTTCAGCG
>NW_013666856.1:280316-283648 GCF_000517525.1 Limulus polyphemus | reverse complement strand
CCTCTAACAACTGCTGTAATCTCTCTTCTTGTTTCTTTTCTTTTTCTTCCAACAACTGCTGTAATCTCTCTTCTTGTTTCTTTTCTTGCATTTTCTCGTTCTTCTTGTTTCTTTTGCTGTTCTTGTATTGCTGCCATCAAAATCTGCTAAGCTGTAGTTTGATTTGCCACTTCTCGTTTGCATCTTTTTTTTCTTCCCTTTATTTTTCAGTTCCACTCTCTGACACCAATTGGTTACTTCTCTGTTCGTGTTTTAGTTTTCCATATAATTTATTTCGAATGAAACCTCAGCGACACAAGTCATTTCTTAAATAAAACTAGTTCATTCCCTCTCAATACAACTTTGCAATACACTTAATTTCCACAGTCACTTTAACTTAAACACGCGCTATAATTCACAACAATTCACGCATTTTACTACGCGTGACTTCCGCTGTCGTAACAATATCATGTACTGAGGCTTTTATCAAGTCCTGACCTCTTCCATCTCTAAACTCCAGAGACATACAATTCATAAAAGACTCAACTTCAGTACACAATTTACTTTGCCTCAATTTTCTTTAATAAAATAAGGTACTGGCATTTATATCTATAATAAAACGGTACTTCAAACACGACTTTATCACTTGTACCATAACCAGTTTTTAAATGTATATCAAACTTAGAAAGGTGCTGAATGGAAAGCTGAATCTCCAACGTTGAAATTTAAACGTGAAGAAAGAATCCTTTCTGATACGTTTTTCTCCAAAATCCTCCTAAACACGATAAGTTAAATACTCTGTTAATGTTTTAAGGTTAAGCTATTTAACATAGAGAAAGATGCAATGTTGATCAGTATCTCTAAATATTTTTTTTTAATAGTAGCTCAGTGTTAAAACGATGAAAATGAGTATATGAAGCATATCTCTATATTTCTAAATTGAAGGTAGGTTAAGTTTAGAGTTGGCATATAATCCTGTTTATAACTAAAACAAGCTTTTGTTGTTGTGTAAATGTGTCGTCCTTGAGTCTACTTGTTAAAATTTTTAATTACCTCCAACGCATTTTGTTTTCTGTCTACATTAAAATAACTGATATTATAAAACTGACGAATGAACAATAAGATTTTTATTACTTCGTTTGTATTAAAAAAAAAAAGGCGGGAATACTGCTTTCCTTGATAGTTAGAAAGACATGAAAAAAGATATTGAAAAACGTATTTATTTCTTGTTGAAAGATAGAGAAATCAAGTAAATGTACTTCATATCAATCTCTATTGTATTTCTGAGCATTTTATACCTTGAAATTATTATTAGTTGATTAACCAGTTAAAAACCACTATCAATTAAACGAGTATTATTTGGTGAAATTAATCTGTAATTAATATTCATATTCATAAAATTGTATGAGAAGCACGTCACTTTTTAGTTGTTTATTAAATAACAACTTGTTTTTATAGTGAAATGATAACAAGTTTTTAAACCATACAAATTACCTGTGCTTCATTCATATGTCAGTTGCTATGATACTGTTCAAATTCAGCATTCAGTTCTGCATGAAATT
This sequence comes from Limulus polyphemus, assembly GCF_000517525.1. Taxonomy (NCBI): domain Eukaryota; kingdom Metazoa; phylum Arthropoda; class Merostomata; order Xiphosura; family Limulidae; genus Limulus; species Limulus polyphemus. Next base: position 282,107 of record NW_013666856.1, on the reverse strand, counting down.
CCGGAAGTTCGGCCTTAGAGCCAAGGTATTTTTTCTTACTTGATCTGCAGTAATTACAAAACGTATTGATACGTTCTTTAGGCAGACACCGAACCGTGACGTACTATTAATAACAGATTAATAACTATCATTTTTTTAAAACCTGTATATTTCAGTATGACTAATACACCGGACTTACTCTAGTGCTTCTGACAGAACTCCTTCAGCCATGAATTTCAGATGTTAGTGAATTTAATGATTTGTTTCTTTGTTAGAGACTGAAAGCTTATCGCAACGATGGAAAGTCGGATAAAAGATATGCATTGTATACTTTTGTTGTTTTAATAGCTATTTGTTTGTTTGTTTTTAGGCAAAGCTATACAATAGGCTATAGGTGCTGTGAGTGAAAGGGAATCGAACTCTGAATTGTAGCGTTATAAACACTCATGCTAGCCATCAAAGGCGAGAGAATTTTTAATAATTAATACATAAGTATCAATAATTATTTCATATTTTGTAATCAGCTTACACCTTATAAAACTCGTAATTTTATTATTAATTACTCGTCTTGTGTTGATTCAGCGGTAAGCTTGGAGCTTATAAACACTAGAATTTGAAGTTCGATCCTCGTTTTAGACACAGCACAGATAGCCCATTGTGTAATATTGCGTCATTATATATATACACTTGAAACTACTGGAAACCAGAATTATTCTGTATAAAACTGGCAATACACATAAGAAATATAAAATTTCCTTTCACAAGGACATGCTACATATTGGTGCCTTTGGATAAAATATTAAAACATAAGATGACCATGTGATTACATACACACCTGTTCTTCTTCTTCTGAGGAAAAGTCATCCTCTTCCCTACAGATAATTGGTGTCTTAAGTCTATTTTAACAAAGGCTTTTTCGTAATAATTCCAAATCAGAGATTTGCGCTTATTTTTGACTTATTTTTTCACAGGAGTCTTCCCGACTTTCCTATTCGGATCCTACCTAGCTTGACGTCATAATGATGTAGATGATGTGGTGTCACACACATAACGCCATGCCTGATCTAGTCCTGTGAACTCCTTCCTTGACAGGCTTTTACACAGCAGAAAAAGTGCCGAAATTTAAGAGATATATACGTTTATGTTAGCGATTAAATTCAATTAAAATGGGAACAGACAATCAAAGAAGGAAGTATTATGGGAGAAGCCCCCCAGTGGCACAGCGGTATGTCTGTGGACTTACAACGCTAGAATTCGGGTTTCGATACCCGTGGTGGGCAGAGCACAGATAGCCCATTGTGTAGCTTTGTGCTTAATTACAAAAAAAAAATATGGGAGAAAAAGTGGAACTGGACTCATGTAACTAACGAAATTCGAATAAATCGAGCGTGACCGACCGACACTTGGTTTTTTTATATTAGGTCGTCAAGAAATTAATGTGGCGTTTTGGAAGACTTTCATTACCCCCCCCAAAAAAAAACAACAACATACATCACCTATAATAGTTAAACGAACCACCTAAACGTCACGTTAGTGTAGTCTATATAATGTGTAAAGTTTAGTATATTCTAATTCTTTATAGTGATGGCACACGAAGAGACACACATTCGGCAGGTAATGCTGTTTGAATACAAGAAGGAAAACATCGCATCTGTAACCACAAATAATTTCAAAGAAGTTTATGGAAATGTTTTGAACGTTCGTAAGTATCAACGATGGTTCAGCAAATTTTGTTCAGGTGACCTTAGCCTAGAAACTGAGTTGGCAGGGGGCCGACATGTTGGAATTGATATTGATGCTCTGAAGACGCTT
>NW_013666856.1:277126-279706 GCF_000517525.1 Limulus polyphemus | reverse complement strand
AAGAATGGAGACTATTTCATTTAATAAGTTGTTCGGATTTTTTCATCTAAAAAAAGCGACTTTAATTTCTTGACGACCTAATATATTGATGTATGTGAGTGTGTGTGTGTGTGTTTAGCCTAATCGGTTTAGTACTAGTTTAAAACATCACGCCGAGCCTGAACCACATGAAAATAAGCTTCATCACATTAGTTGTTGTTTGTAATTACGCACAAAGCTATACAATGGGCTATCTGGGCTCTGCCCACCACGGGTATAGAAACCCGGTTTCTAGCGGTATCAGTCTGCAGGCGTACCGCTGTGCCACTGGAGGGGCGTCACATTAGTAAGGGCATATTAAATATTTCCCGCTTCATTTAACTACAAGCTGAGGTACGCATCCTTTGTCCGGGCTATAAACTTATAAAATATGTGGGTGGATGTTTTGATAAATAACACAAAAACCCTTATTTTCACACAATTTATTTATAACATAACATATTATTACAGTATGTATTACTACCTCACCTAAAAGTTTAGTATAAGCTTTAAGAACTCAATACGTATATATATACATGGTATACACTGTGCTATGGTCAGGGTGACTTTGTAGGAAGAAGTGGCGGTAGGTGTGTTTTCTGTTGTCTGCTTTCAACAACCAGCTCTTATACAGTGTTTCACGTGATTAATTAATTGACGGTTATTGGCTGTAGAAGTATTTTACGGCCAAAGTTGAAAGGTCATGGGTCAAAGTAGGAAGTGGGTATAACTTAAGAAACTTCATATCAGCCTTATGGTGGCTGTTGGAGTAGAAACTTCAGCTGAGTTTATGTATTATTGTAATAATGGTGACCTTTTTTTTCACTGCATTCCTACACAGATATATAAGACGTTTGTGTGGGGTTCTCCTGCCACCATGTGTGTATGTTGTGTTTTAAGAAATTTAATATAGTTGTTTTTGTTTTGTTGTAAGGACGTGGCGCCATCTGTGAAGGTATCTAACGTTAACAAAGATAATATATATTCAATAACAACAATGATGGGGATGGGGGTTTTGAACTCCCATTAACATGCCTCTTGTTCCATACTACCATCCCACAAAGTTTGGGTGATATCTGACCAGTGACCTAGAAGTAGTTAGATAACAGACAGACAGACATGCAGATTTTTGTGCTTTATATATATATATAGATTAACAGCACTTGTTTTATAATATCCTAGTCGTTACTGAACATCTACATATACACAAAATCCTACCTATATTATGCATTTTTGATTACACTATTTGTAAAGCCCATCAGGTCCGCGTGCACAGATATCGATTGAAATTGTAACGTACAGGAAGTGAAATGCTTTGTAAAACATTATGTAACGTTAGGCCTGAAGCTATTCGTTTAGTTGACGTTTCCGTAACGTGGACGTTCCACTGTACATACGTACATGACACAACGAAAAATTCATTCCCAAAAATGATAAAGATACACGAAGAATGATTATAGTTTTTATCTCATAAATACATCTTCTTGAACCTGTTTTTAAGAATTACCGTCCATCCTGAAGCTGTCCTTGAACACAAGGAACAGGTTCTACTTGATTAGTAACATCAGTAGAACGTACTACACGTGTTATCTGTAGGTAGCATAAAAGTGTAATTATTTACACATGTAGGCCTAAATAAGCAGTGAGTCAGCAACAGTCCACTATATGAGCCATAGCAAGTTTCATGTGAGTTTGTCATGGAAACGAAAATAGGTATAAAATTATAACTCGACGTTCGGTAGTCTATGGTGCACGGTTCGGGAGTGTCTTGTGGTAGATTTTGTTTGAAAATATGCACAAAGCTACACAATGGGCTATCTGTGCTCTGCCCACCACGGATATCGAAACCCGGTTTCTAGCGTTGTAAGTCCGCAGACATACCGCTGTACCACTGAAGAGCCTTGTGGAAGAGCTCTGGCAACTCAAATTCGAATCTGCACAAAACAACAAGATATTCTCTGTACTTTAAGAGTCATAAGAGTGGCAGTCAATGCCTTAATGTGTGGTGGGGGTTAGGGCGCTGCAAACTAGCTACCTTTCCTCTGGTCAACATTTCAATATTAGGGACGGTCATAGATAACTTCAATAAGTTTGTTATAAAAACTAAATACAAAAACAAATTTTGCAACAATAGTGTTAATAATCCGTGACCATGAAGATGCATTTAAGTTTCAAGGGAAGGGGGGAGGGGGTCGTTCGCACCATTATCAAACGAACAATGTGTATAAGCAACATAAAGTCTGTATTCACCAAATCAAAAGTGAGGAAACGCTACATTCTCCAAGTGAAGAGTGGTATAGGTCAAACTCATCATATATAAATTGATAAATGCCATATTGCTACACTCCCCAAGTAGAGGGGTATAGCGCAAACTAATCATATAAAAATGGATAAATGCCATATTGCTACACTCCCCAACTGAAGAGTGGTATAGGTCAAACTCATCATATAAAAATAGATAAATGCCATATTGCTACACTCCCCAAGTAGAGGGGTATATCGCAAACTAATCATATAAAAAATGGATAAATGCCATATTGCTACACTCCCCAAGTAGAGGGG
>NW_013666856.1:275014-276126 GCF_000517525.1 Limulus polyphemus | reverse complement strand
CACTCCCCGACTGATGAGTGGTATAGGTCAAACTCATCATATAAAAATGGATAAATGCCATATTGCCACACTCCCCAAGTAGAGGGGTATAGGTCAAACTCATCATATAAAAATGGATAAATGCCATATTCCACGATTGAGAAGTGGGTAAACGTTATTTTTCCGAAACTAGAAAAACTGATGTTAGATCAACTTACCAATTTGTTTTTAATGAAACCAACAGACTGTCTGTGTACCAGATGCTTGATAAAGAATGCTTTGTCTGTTTGTTTGTTTGTTTAAGAAATTTCGCGCAAAGCTACACAAAGTTTTTGTCAAAATGCATCTTCGCCGGAAAATTTATCTACTTCATCAAGTTCATTATTAAATGTTTTTCTTCAACTCAGTCCCTGATTGTCTAAGAAAAGTATACATAAAATTAAAATATTGCGGATAAAATTTACTTTATTTGATAAATGGAGGCATGCATTTGTTAAATATTTAATATGAACACTCTCCGAAAGTACTAAAATACACAAAACACCTTTAGGACATGTTCAAAACAGTACTAAATATCTTAAAAATATCTTTGCAAGAAAACAAAATCAACACAGACAACAATAGAAATATCCTTAAACTTGCGTAAAAATGGAGGAAAATTATCTTGGTGTCTAAAACATATATAACCCATCCTCACACACCACCGTGTAAAACATTTATAAATCACTAGCTAAGTTATCCGGCGTTGCACGGTGAAAATTTAGATTTGAAATGTATGGATCAGTATTTTTTCAGTAAGTAGACAAAAGCTGTGATGCGAGAAATAAAAAAACATTTAATCAAACAAAGCTTTATTTGAAACTAGATCGTGTTTGAGCTTGTCTTGTTCTTTGAGCCTGAAGTCGTACATCATGTTGCTCCTCTGTTTCTTGCTCTCTGTAAGTTATTTGTCTTAATTTTTGTGCTTGAAGTCTGGTTTGACGTTGTTCAGAAACTTATTGTTGTCTGTATCCAGCTTGCCTTGATGATTCTGACTGAACTCTGGCTTTGTGCTGTTCAACAGTTTCTTACTTTCTTTGAGTAGCCTGTCTTTCAGCTTGAGCTCGAAGTCTAATTTTACCTTGTTCCAAAGT
>NW_013666856.1:258847-274591 GCF_000517525.1 Limulus polyphemus | reverse complement strand
GAATTGACAGCAAGGTGATCTGAGTGTCTCCCGCCTTAACGCTTTCTATGTGCAAAACGTGCTTATGTTTGTATGTTTATTACTAAAAAATGGCGCAATAATCATTAATTGTCAATGTCGTCATTAAATACTACACCAAATACAAGATAAATAGCACCATTAAATTTCTTGTAAAAACTGGTTATTATGAAGTATCTTAAAATTTTTAAGTTCAACCGTTTGGTTTCCTATAGCGAACAAATAAACAAACTTCCTCTTTTATATATATATATGTTATTGTAGTCCAATGTCTAAAACATCTATAAGTCATCATCACACGCCACCGTACAAAACACCTATTAATCGTGTAACTGTAGTCCGAACACTTTATAATACACCTATAAATCATGTAACTGTACTCCGAACACTTTATAATACACCTATAAATCATGTCATTGTTGTCCGAATGCATTATAAAACATCTATAAATCATTTCATTGTAGTCCGAACACTTTATAAAATACCTATAGCTCATGTCATTGTAGTCCGAACACTTTATAAAACACCTATAAATCATGTCATTGTAGTCCGAACACTTTATAATACACCTATAACTCATGTCATTGTTAGCCGAATGTTTTATAAAACATCTATAAACCATGTCATTGTTGTCCGAATGCTTTATAAAACACCTATAAATCATGTCATTGTTGTCCGAATGCTTTATAAAACATCTATAAATCATGTAATTGTAGCTCGAACACTTTATAAAACATCTATAAATCATGTATAAAAGAGACGGCTGATATGGGTATTAAAAACTTTAATTAAAATAAAGTATAATACCCATACCAAGCTGTCTCTGTTATACAATTTTACTTGAAGTGGGTTTTTCGTCATCATAAAGGACCTATAAATCATGTAATTGTAGCCCGAACACTTTACAAAACACCTATAAATCATGTCATTGTTAGCCGAATGTTTTATAAAACACCTATAAATCATGTAATTGCAGTCCGAACACTTTACAAAACACATATAAATCATGTAATTGTAGTCCAAACACTTTTTTAGAACACCTATAAAACATGTCATTGTAGTTCGAACATTTTTATAAAACATCTATAAATCATGTAATTGCAGTCCGAACACTTTATAAAACACATATAAATCGTATTATTGTAGTCCGAACACTTTATAAAACACATATAAATCGTATCATTGTAGTCGAACACTTTATAAAACATCTATAAGCCATCATCACACTTCACTGTATAAAACATCAATAGATCATGTCATTAATCCCAACACTTTATAAAACACCTGTAAAACATGTCATTGTAGTCCAAACACTTTTTTAGAACACCTATAAAACATGTCATTGTAGTTCGAACATTTTTATAAAACACCTATAAATCATGCCATTGTAGTCCGAACACTTTATAAATCATATATAACCCATCATCAAACTCCACCGTATAAAACACCAATTAATCTCGTCATTGTAGTTCGAACACTTTATAAAACATCTGTGTTTACTGTTTAAAAATCATCCATAACCCATGTCAACAACTGTTAAGACTAGTGTAAGTGTTAAGCGCTCACAGTTTGTATGGTGTGATAGATGCCAAGAGTGGTTTTATTTGGGAATTCAGGACTGAAATGTACATTTAAGGAAGCTAGTAGGGAAGTTATACAATTTGTAAGTTAGAGGAGAAACTGGAGTCTGTCCTAAATTGGGTAGGGGCAGTGGCGGACTGGGTCTAAAATTTCTACCGGGAAAACTTGTAAAAGAGCCCACTTAATCCCAAAACGTAGTCAAATGAATCAAATAAAAGTAAAGGTTTTTAAGCAAATACAATTTTACATCTATTCAATATTGTTGTATTTATTTATGTTAATACGTGCATAATACAAATACTAGAAAATGTCAATAATCTGATAGTAAAAATGAAAATCTCAATCATAGAACAACCAATCCGAGTAATTTACAAAGCATAATTTGAAATTCTTTTCAAAGTATAATTAAAATTGCATTTTTTAAATGTGTGCACATATCACTAAAACAGTCAAACTTCAGTAATTTACAAAGCACAAAGCAGCTAGACAGCAAGCAATCTAGAAAACTGTGTCGATTTTTTACAAGAAAAAAAAATAATATCATCCACAGAAATTTCAGAAAGTAAATCTTTTTCGATGCTTATCAGCATAAAAGTTTCAAGTAGCTCAGTTGATAGCGAAGAGCGTAATCGAGTTTTACTATTTTCAACTTACTGAATGAATGCGCGTTCGCCACTGACTTGTGTGAACGACAGGGTCAAAAGATATTTGTAAGCTAAGAACAAATTCGAGTATGCAGATGCGTGCAAAGAATACTTAAATAGGATACGGAAACAGCAAAGCAGGCACTTCCTACATGACTCTCCCGAAGTGCAACGTGAATCTGAAATTACATCAAAGTGAGTTTGAAGTATCTGTTCTGATTCTAGGTGTCCGGTTGTTGCAAACTCTTCATTCAGAGTTTTCGAAAGGCTGTTGAAGTTTAGGATGAAAGACTGCAACACCTTCCTTTGCCAGCAAATATTCTATATATCTTTCCTATTTACCATTGAAAAATGCCAGAACTGCTGCATTGTGTGATTTTGACGCCTCGTGTTCAGAAATTCTTTGATAAATGTGGGAAAACTTCATGAAGCCAGCTGAAAATGCTGTTTCTGAGTTGGAAAAGGCCTGACAAACCTTGCAATAAACAGCCTTAACTTCTTTGTTTTCAACTTTCACTGTCAGCCAATTTCGAGAAACGCTGTTTTCAGAGATTTTACGTTCATATACCTTTTTTGGATCAAATGGCAGAAATTTAATATCTTTGAACGTTGGCTGTATTGCTGTAGAACGTGCTAGCTGCATTATTCTGGCAAGAGGCGCAGTTGCAGGTAAGGGCGTATTTTGGAATAGTTCTTGTTCTTGATTTTCTACACTTTCCATCTGCGTATCCTCATTCACTTGATGAAGTTCACTTTCTGTTTCTATGTTATCAATTTCTTCTCCTCCTTTATTTTATGTTTGTGGATGTACTCCTACTGTGCTATCTTGATTTTCTTGTGAGTGATGGGGTTCTTCCGAAGAATCTGGTTGGATACTGAAAAAGTGTGTGATTGGGACTGTTGACTTAGCAGTTTCGCGTAACATTTTCTTATTGGACTCGTCGCGTTTTTGAGCACCAGACTTGTATTTCCTCTTGCGTGAGCCATCCATCGTGAAAAAGAACATATGTGTATAGATTTCAGTTTTCTTTCTTCCGTTATTTCCAAAGTGATGGTCCATCACTTTGGGGCCCACCGGGAAATTTCCTGGTATTCCAGTGGGCCAGTCCGCCACTGGGTAGGGGTCATGGATAAAAAAGAAGGGTAAACTGCGGGAATGGTAGCAGGATTTAAAGAGGAAATTAATCTATTATATACAAGGGATACAGTGGCTAAATATAAAGACTTTCAGGACGTTAAAAACAGTATCAATATGGCTAGTAGTAGTGGATGTAATTATAATGAGCAGGTTATTTTAGTAAAAGATTTCAGCTTTTAGTTTGTGCAGATGATAAACTAGTAGAGGAAAGAACAACAAAAGGAGCAAATATTAATGAAAAACATAAAGTGGTTATTGTTACAGATGATTTTTTGTACGAGACGTGAATTAGAAAGTAAATCAGGTGAAAAGAATTAGATTATGCTCTGTCAGTTACACGTTAAAGGGTGATAGTAGTCATGCAGTCTTCTCAGTACACATAGGGTCTAATGATGTAGGGAATGGAAGGTCAGAGGAGCTAATTGTTAAGTAAAAGTCTTATTGCCAAGACTTTATTGTGTGGATGAAATTTTAATTAGGTCATTAGAGTTGAATATTAGGCTTAGGTTAATATATAATTTATAATGACGAGCAGGTTAGCTGGTTGGATTTATAGGATTAGTTCGATGGAGCTTTTTAGAATGGATGGTTAACATTTAAGTAGGGTAGGGGCTGGTTTGTTTGCAAAGGCTATTAATTGAACTGTAAAAGCAGCTTTAAACCAGGACTAGACAGTGAAGAGGATCACAATACTGAAGAAAAATAAGATGTAAACAGGGGTATTACTATTATGTGAGAACAAAGTATAAAGATAGGCTAAATTGTTATTATTGTAATGCTAGAAGTATAAGACTTTAGAGCACTGGTTGGAAAAAAAATATTTTGATGTAATGGGTAGGAGTGGCTTTATATGTAAAATGTGAGTTACAGTCTGTTCAAGTTGAGGATATTAAAACTAACAGCAATAAGGTTGAACCTGTTTGGGTTTTTGTTAGCGGTTATAAGAGAAGAAGACTTTCAGCTGGAATTTGTTACAGACCACCAGATGAAACTGATTAAATTAATGAGAAACTCTACATTGAGATAAGAATTCAACTGTTAACGAAGCTACAAGTATGGGAGATTTTAATTTTAGGCATATATATTTGGAAATGTAAAAGTCAAATTATGAGAGGGAGAAGGTTTTAGAAACTATACAAGATGATTTTCTTCAACAACTGGTAAGAGAACCAACTAGGAATAACACAATTTTAGACTTATTCTTAACTACTAATAAAGAAATATGGATAGAGTAGAGGTTGGGGAATAGCTGGGTGTAAGTGATCTTTGCTCAATTGGATTTGCTGCATATAGATATAAGAAATAATGAAATGTTGGTTCCAAATTTCAAAAAAGCTAATTTTGAAGAGATGAAATAATAATTATTTGCTGTGAATTGGGCAACTGAATCAGTTAGAGATACTGATCAAACGTGGAGAAATTTTAAAAATAGATTTAAAAGTATATTCAAGGTAGGTATTTTCCTTATAGAAAAAGAAACGAGAATGCTGCAAGTAAAAAAACTAGGTTGGATCACAAAGGGTATAAAGATAGAATTTTAAGAAGCACTATAAATACAAGAAGTTTAAATCGACTGCAATGATGGGAGATTTTGGAGATTGTAGAAGAGTTGGTAAAACTGGAGATTAGAAAATTTAAAAAGTACATGAAACACGATTGGCTGAAAATGTAAAAATAATTTTTTTTCTTCCTTGAATATTGGACAGTTGCCAGAAGATTAGAAGTTGACTAATGTTGTTACTTCTCTTTTCAATGAAATGATAAAAATTGTCCCAGTAATTATAGACCTATTAGTCTTACATCAGTGGTGTGAAAAGATTTTAAAAGTCTGAAAAAAAAATGCTTTTGAAAGACGTTTAACAAAGTTTAAAATTTTGATGGATAGTTAGCATGGATTCACTAAAGGAAAATCTTGCCTTACTTATCTTTTGACATTCTTTGGTGAGGTTAGTGCTTACCTAGGTAAGGGTACGTGTGTGGATGTAGTGCATCTGTATTTTCAGAAAGCATTTGACAAAGTGCCATATAAAGACTTGTTAAATAAAATTATCTCTGTAGGTGTGAGGGATACGTTAGGTCATTGAATAGAAAACTGGCTACACGGAAGAAAGTAGAGAGTTTTTGAGTAGGGAAGCATGTTATTCCAATATAGTAATAGATAGGCAAACAACGATTTATCAGCATAAAGAAAAGTATGTTCCACCATCAATAAAACTCTTACTTATGCTTATAAATCGGTGTTTGTCTACTTATTAGTAAAGCAGAGGGTTGTTATAAATGTAATTCAGTTTAACTGGATTAATGTTGCGAATGGGGTACCTCAGTGTTAGGACCTTTTCTCTTTTTGTTTCAAATCGTTGACGTAAATGAAGGGATAGTCAATAGATTATTTACGTTTGCTGACGACATTAAAGTTTTGGGGGTTGCTAGTTGTCAGGAGGATGCAGCTGCTTTACGAAATGGTTTAGATTATTTGACAAGTTGAACAGATAAATGTCGGATGATTTTCAATTATAATAACTACAAGGTAATGTATAAAGAATATCACAATTTCATTATCAGTACAATTTTAATGGAAATAACCTTAACAGAGTTATGGAAGAAAAGGACCTTTGTGTTCTAGTCGATCATTCACTAAAGCCATCCAAGCAACGTGCTGTTTCTAGTGTTAGGGCAAATAGGATTTTAGGTTGTATTTAGAGAAATACTGAATACAAGTCTAAAGAGGTTATAATGTCATGGTATAGGTCACTGGTTATGCCACATTCAGAGTGCTATGTTCAGTCTTGAATTTTTGACCATAGAAAGGACATTGAACTGTTGGAAAGGGTTAAGAGAAGAGCTACGAGGATGATATCTAGAATTGAAAGATTGTTATAAGAGGATAGGTTAAAATCTCTGTTCTTGTTAAGATTAGAGGGATCTGATTTGGGTGTTTAAGACTGTTAAAGGAACTGATAGTGTTGATGCATGCATCATTTTTTTTTATATTTAATATTGAGAATGGGAAAGCTAGGGGACATGAATATAAATTTTGTCAGGGTAGTAGTCATCTTCAGCTAAGACAGCTTTATTTATATAGCAGGGTGGTTGATTAAGTTAATTTAACGGAGTGTAAACGGAAAGATTTATAAATATTTGAATTATAATGGCTGGCTTTGAGTTTTTTAATGTTAATCTAACTTAGTGCACGGGGTGGCCCAGATAGATCAAAATGTCCCTTGTTGTCCTTTATGTTATCTCATTGCACTCCAATTTCTGATACAAATTTTAATCATGTAATCCCACTCCTCTACCCACAACTATAAATTCTGTAATGACATTTCACTGTGTAAAACAATATACATTATGTAATGAACTTCAGTGTGTAAAACATAAATCATGTCATCTCATTCTACTGTCTTAAACTGTATACATTACGTAATGATACTTCACTGTGTAAAACAATATACATTATGCAATAACACTTCAGTGTGTAAAACAATATACATTATGTAATGACACTTCACTGTATAAAACAATATACGTTATGTAATGATACTTCACTGTGTAAAACAATATACATTATGCAATAACACTTCAGTGTGTAAAACAATATACATTATGTAATGATACTCACTATGTAAAACAATATACATTATGTAATGACACTTCAGTGTGTAAAACAATATACATTATGTAATGACACTTCAGTGTGTAAAACATAAATCATGTCATCTCATTCTACTGTCTTAAACAGTATACATTATGTAATGACACTTCACTGTATAAAACAATGTACATCATGTAATGATACTTCACTGTGTAAAACAATATACATCATGTAATGATACTTCACTGTGTAAAACAATATACATTATGTAATGATACTCACTATGTAAAACAATATACATTATGTAATGACACTTCAGTGTGTAAAACAATATACATTATGTAATGACACTTCAGTGTGTAAAACAATATACATTATGTAATGACACTTCAGTGTGTAAAACATAAATCATGTCATCTCATTCTACTGTCTTAAACAGTATACATTATGTAATGACACTTCACTGTATAAAACAATGTACATCATGTAATGATACTTCACTGTGTAAAACAATATACATTATGTAATGATACTCACTATGTAAAACAATATACATTATGTAATGATACTCACTATGTAAAACAATATACATTATGCTATGACACTTCACTGTCTTAAACAGTAAACATTATGTAATGACACTTCACTGTGCAAAACAATATACATTATGCAAAGACACTTCACTGTGTAAAACATAAATCATGTAATGACACTTCACTGTGTAAAACAATATACATTATGTAATGATACTTCACTGTGTAAAACAATATACATTATGTAATGAGAGTTCAGTTACTAAATATTCATCTTTATTAAAGTTGACCAAACTGTATTGTGTATTTGTTATTGTTGCTGCGTTTTTTAGCCCTTTTCAGTTGTTTTTGCCATAGGTACGCTGACTCATCCTTTTTAAATTTGTATTACTTTGGAATTTAAATTGTGTCTGCATGTTTCAAGTTCTTTTTCATAATTAGAACATCTTTATCGACCTTCTTGCTTTTTCTTACATAATTCAGATTTCAACCAGTACTGAGAAAACAATGTTTCTATCGGTTGGTGTCTAGCTTCAGGTTGTTCCGATAGTTTTCATTGATCCGTATTCTCACAAGTAGTAACAGGTTTGTTCCGGACTTTGTTGGTTCTGAAATACAATATATATATACTCCAGGCCATTTAGTCAACTCCAGAGTTAGTGGTGTCCGTAGACGTTAGTATATCATTAACCTTGTTCTATAAAACTTTATGGTCGTGTTTTATAATAGGGACCCGAGAAAGATAACTATATACCGATTAGTTTGACGGAAATATTTAATAGAACAATTTAATTCTCGAAGAAGGAAGTGATAAGTTTGGAGAAACAACGATTTTTGGATTTGCTGGCATTTGAGATAAACTACTGGTCAGTTTGTGGCCACATATATTCTGGACTTACACATAATACGTTTGCTTGTTTAGTGTCAGCTTATTGCAGTGACGGAAGTAGAATATTCAGAGTCCAAGGTAAGATTATCGATATGCACCTCCTCAACCTCCCAGTTGTAAAAATATCCAACGAAAACAAAATATAACAAAGTATTACCCACTTAAATAAACTCATCATCGTTTAGACTAACTCATTCATACACACGAAATATAAAAATAAATACACGGTTACTACATTCTTTGTTATAACATATATATATTATTTGTGTGTTTTAGCACAAAGCTATACAACAGGCTGTCATCCTCTGTCCACCGCAGGGAATCGAACTATAATATTTATACACACTGAACCAATGACAACCTTTCGACTCTGCCGATTCCAGCAGCGAGGATAAACTGTCCGCAAAGATGCCGTTAACAATGTTTTAATAGGGAGCTTGTATTCATAACACTTACATTTTACAGCAGTAAGTTTCCTTATTTATTTTACACCAGCCTACTTTTCACGTCATTAGGTATCAATCACATATATTTAAGAGGAGAGCTTGTACTACTGCTCGAACCACTTACACATTACAGAAATGTTTTTTTCTTTTCTTACCAAATCTATTTTCTGGCACCCCTACATAGCATTATCCTGGTTAGCTTCCCCTATTGCCCTGTCTAAGTTACGGCCCTGGCTTATTGGAGATAGACATTTGGTTAATTTTCATAAAACAGTCATTTATCAACTCAGGGAATATCGCTACTTTAATCCATATGCACCTGCTTTATATTTCAATTCTAACAAGTTAATCATGATACTTTTAAAAACATGTTTGTGCAGTGATATCATCTTCCTCACCGAATTAGCTATTAAGTCGGAACGAAAATTCCCAATGCAGTATCTCACAATACTAAATTACCTACGTCAAATGATCATTCCTATCATACATATTCAAAGGAGATAAATCCAGCTAATACTAACTTGTACAAGTATATATATCAACTTTCATCTTGAGTAACAGTTACATTCCAGGAGAAAAATTATATAGAAACAGGGTGAAGTAAGCATAAGCCATTACAGAGTGGTGGTACAGAAACAGGATTAAGTAAGCATAAGCCATAACAAAGTGGCCATTGAATGTGTAACCATTGTCTAAAATAAATTCCGCGTCTTTTCAAATAATCAGACTTACGTCTTTTTTCATTTTTTGGAAATGGAAGATACTGCGATACTACAACATGAATAATTTAAACAAAGGATGACGTCATGAGCGGGAGATTTTCCCCTCAAGTTTTTCACAACAGTTATTAAACAGGCGGTTCCACTCATGGGCGTGTAAGTTTCGGGTGTAAGTCAACAGACTAAAAGAATATGTGTTATGTGTGCTTAAACACAAATTTACAGTTTTAATTAAAATTACTAAAAATATTAAGTTTAACTACGATGTTAAGTTTACATCACAATACGTGCAATTTTTTCTTAAATGTAAGGGGGACAAATGCTCCCTCTTACCCCTTCCTGCAGACGCTCATGGTTCTACTGAGTCCCAGCAGAACTCAACTCTCAATAAAAAAAAATATCGTAGAGACTATTCTTGGAGAGCATGTTGCATAGCCCCCTCTCTCCACATTTCGAAACTCAGTTCCGCCCCTGTAAGTCACAGAACTTTTAAAAAAAAATTACAAATGATCGTGAAAACATTCATGTTTAATGTAACTATTTTTGCCCCCAGTGGCACAGCGGTATGTCTGCGGACTTACAACGCTAGAAACAGGGTCTCGATACCCGTGGTGGGCAGAACACAGCCCATTGTGTAGCTTTGTGCTTAACTTCATACAAACAAACAAACCAACACTATTTTACGTGACTCTAATTGTTACTGTTTTGGATAAATACGAACTCTTTATTCTCTTCTTCTTGCCAACAAATCAAAATATAAATTTTAAAATATAATTTTCATAACAAGACCACACATGTCTCCTAAAAATTTTCTCACCAATTCTGGTGAGTTTAGTACAGAAGATGTTTTAAAAATTCAAGTCAGATTCTTGACCTTTATCTCTGGGTTTGTTTGTTTCAGTGATGCGCGCAAAGTTACATTAAGGCTGCCTACGCTAGTCGTCCCTAATTTTAATATGATAAACTAGTGATAAAGCAGCTCGCTAGTTAATAGCATTCACCGCCCAAACATCAATAGAATAATGAGATTTGTTCGTCACTCTTAGAACGGCTCCAAAGTTCGAAGTGAGAATTCGTGGTAAAGGGACGCGAAAATGGATCTTCGGATTCACAGAGTAGCACATTAACGACTAGGCCACTTTATTAGGTATGACATTGTTTTATCTTATGCATTTATATAGGGCGAGCGTGGGTTAGTAGGTATTGTACCGGGCTGTAAATCAAAGGGTTCAAAGTTCGAGTTGAGATGACACTGAATACACTACATATTTTCAGTTTTGGACGTATTGTAAAAGTGACATCAATCCCATTTAATCGTTTCTAAGAGACGGACAGAGGCCATGTAACGGCGAGTGCTACTGACTGGCTACCCTTCTTCTGGCCAGTAGTTCAAAGCCTGTGAAAGCTACACGTGATTCTAAGAGTTTACTGAACTGGCTGTTTAGACCATATGTCACATATAGTGTAATTCAGGTTGAAAATTCTAATTCATTCACGTATTTTCAATTTATCTAATTAATTAATTTCAATTTATTGCCGGACATAATATAGTTAGTCTCTAAGAACTAAATTAAGGGTTAGTATTGTTGCGTCAGCGAGGTCACGTGACTAGTATCACGCCACGTCCTTCTCGAACCTTCGTGAATTGTCGGGAGATTACTAGATATGTGTTAGTCTTGTATATATAAGACGGTCACAACGTGACGGAACAATGAATGTGTAATTGAACTAAGTATTGTTGGAGTCGAGCACGTGAGACGTACGTTGAGAATTATAGCGTTTGTTATAGCGCGACTGTTGAAATTAAGTGTATCGCAAAGTTATATTCAGAAAGAATAAACCAGTTTTATTTAAGAAAGGACTTGTGTCGCTAAAGTTTCGTCGGAACGAATTTACGGAAAATTAATTAACAAACGGAGACGTAACAGTATTATTTTTTTCACAAAAAAAATAAAACATTTAAAATTTGTCCATAAAATGTTTCTGGGTCAATTTTTCAATCTCAACAGTACTTTCATAAGGATGACGTCTAACAGATCGGAAAATAACATTATGGTAAAGACTGTTTGTTTTTAATTATGCACAAAGCTACACAAGGGCTATCTGTGCTCTGCCCACCACGGGTATCGAAACCCGGTTTCTAGCGTTGTAAGTCTGCAGACATACCGCTGTGCCACTGGGGGGCTATAGTAAAGAGCCAGTAAAATATGAGACCTTAAAGCAAGTAAATGTATAACAATAACACCATTCTCCACTCAAAGAGGACTATTTTTAGCCCATGTTCTTTGGCTTGAACACAATACGCCTTACTGCTGTAATCATGGTAATTTTCAGAGTACGAACAAATCGTTATTTTAGAAATACAAGATTTAAAATTTATCTTTTGTTAGAAATAAAATGAAGTAATACTGCATTTAAGGATTTTATCATTCGTGTTACGTGGTTAAAATTTTCTAAGAATAAACCCAGCTTGTGGAAGTACCACTGGATCTATACTCAGGTTTGATGTATCCATTTAAGAGTTGTTACGTTTGGCAAGAGGTGTGTGGGAGGCTGGTAACTGAGAAATCGCTGGTGGGCTTATGTAAAATATACATATCAGGCCTACTTGAAAAATAGAAAATGAGGAATCCGTGTTTGTGAACACAATTCTTTCACATTATAACTAAATGTAAATAATTTTACTAACGAAAAAAGTGGAGAAAATTGGGAAGTGTAGTCACTTATAGGAACAACCATTCAATGGTTTTTTCTTCTTTTCAGAAGAACTCATGGTGTCATTCATAACTGAAAGTTTGACTTATATATAAACAAATATATCTTGAAAGTTGAACATTTATCAGCATCGACTTAGCGCTATTCAACTTATTAGTACAGTACGATACAGTGGTATTTACACATGCCTTTTAATTACGAAGTTAAGTGTTCGAAAGCAGAAAGTGTATTTTTATTCCGTTTCTATAGAAACGCATAATACTTTGCCTACGATTATTTGTTTGTTGTTTCTACAACAGTAGTTCCTTGTTTCGGTAGTTTCTGTTGTTGTTGTTACTTGTATAGAATCTTAAAGAAAAACATTTATTCTAAAAATATATAATTTTAACCCTAGAAACATAATATGATCAGTGGGTGATTGTTATACCTAACACTCCTCACACGCGAACATCACGTGCAATACTGGTGACGTAAGCAAGCCAGCTGCTGTACACGTGATTACACGGAAAAATATCTGCACCCTACGATCACGTGTATTATTTATAGTTATGTTTTGATGGCGCATTATTTTGTCTAACCTTTTCTCTTTCTTTGACATAATGAATGCAAGCATATATATTGTTAAAACAATAATATTTCTTCCCGTTTTATGTCACATTTCTTGTTATAAAGTTGTAACGTTCCGCTAATATGTAATATTAGATTTTGTTAGTTAGTCCTAATTAATTTGTTTGTTTGTAGTTAAGAGCAAAGCTACGTAATTGGCTATCTGTGTGTGCTCCCTACTAGTATCCAAACCCTGTTTTTAAGTTCCAATTTACTACCGAGCTGCTTAGGTAAATAATTAAAGATAAGTGTTATACTCTTGCCACATGATATTTGTGCTAAAAGTTGTTTATCTTTACATTTCTACAAAAAACAATTAATATCGACATAATAACATCTGAACGTCATACAGGAAGACCACTACGATTAATAATTAAATGACAATTTAACCTATATAAAAGCCTATGGGTCACGTCACGCTTGATTTCTCGAAATAGAAGGAGTCATAAAAGCCAAAATTCATTTATCCAGATGGAAGAGTTCGATTACTATCTACCCATTACGGTTTTAATGATGAGATGTATGAATAATTTTAACTGTGATTGGCTCACAAAGAAATTACCGACGTTTGACTGCCCCGACTGCACTTTTATGCCTATTTGTTGGTCAAATTTGATTTCGCAAAATTTATTCTAAGGGCTTTACCCTGTATTATATAGCAACTAGCCTCACATTTCATACCTAACTGAAATAAATATATTTTGCGAAACGAAGCTTGACCAACAAAGAGGCAGAAAGTGCAATCGATGCAGTCAAACGTTGGTAAATTCCATTGTGAGCCAATCATAATTAAGATCATCCATAAAATGAATTTGTGATGTATTCATACAATAATTATTGGTAGAAATCAGTTACATTAACAACTTCTAATATATAGAAAAGCCAGTCTGTTTTGGTAACACTAGGTTCCAACAATGGCTTTTATGTCATGTTGCTTAGCAACAAAACTATAACCTAATATTGTTGTTAGTCTACGTACTGAAAGTATAAAATGAAATGTATAGACATCAAAACTGGGAAAATATTTGTTGGTTTCTAAATTTAGTCTCCGTTGATTAAAGAGGTTTGTTTTTTATTTAAAACGTTGGTGATATAACAGAAAATAGCTTAATTCTGAAACGATTTAAGTTTAAAATTGAATCGATATTTCTACTTTCATGATAAATTTTATTCACTTGGCTTATTATACCAACACTCACTACACTTATAAGGTTTCATTACACACACACACTCTGACGTCCCACTTGCACCCCCGTCAATAAAATCGCAATAGGTAAACAGTAATCGAATTTGGATAAATGCATTTTGGCTTTTATGACTCCTCCAATTACGAGAAATCAAATGTGACGTGATACACACTGGCTTATATATATATATATATATATATATGATTGAATATTAGTTGTCTTCTTCCGTGTGTTTGTTTATGTAGCTTAGCGTTTCCTTTTGTTCCTTTTGTCAGACACGAGGCTTGGTTGGGCTATAACCAATAGATTATGCCACACACTTTTTGAAGTGTGGCAAATCGCCTCCGCCACACTTTTTGAGTGACGAGGATATGATATTTTTAGGCTCAACTGTTTTCCTCTCAGTTATTTTTACGTAAAACCAGTTGTTTCAACGAGGATCATGCTGAAACTAGTGTTACATTGAAGTCACCTCAATCTTGGCGCAGTTTGCGTGAAGTGTTTGAAACACAGACTGTAACAGATAGGCACTTGGTCACTA
The DNA here is from genome assembly GCF_000517525.1 of Limulus polyphemus. Lineage (NCBI taxonomy): Eukaryota > Metazoa > Arthropoda > Merostomata > Xiphosura > Limulidae > Limulus > Limulus polyphemus. The sequence goes on along the minus strand of NW_013666856.1, from coordinate 259,982 downwards.
GCAGGAAAGGAAGGAGAAATAAGAATCGTTGGGTTCTGAAATAGCAGTAAAGGTAGTTAAAATATGTTCATGATTTCACTGCTGTAAGTATTAAATAATACTTGTGTGAACATTAGGATCTTATTGTGCTATTGGTGTAAAACAACGAATTAGGGATATTTTCTAAAAGTGAGTAGTAAACTCACTGTATGAAAAGAAATATTTGTATTCATATTTTTGCTTATATTTTAAGACAATAGTGCCATCTAGCCTTAGTTTAGGTTTTTTTGTTCTTGTTTTGGTTATGAGTTTGTTGTTGTGCAATTCAGTGTGGTTAGAATTTTTCAGGTTTTTTTTTACCATTAAAGGAAGTTATTGTTGAAAACATATTGTTCGATTTACTGTACAAAGGAAGGTTATCCATGCGTGTGACTACTGTGTATCATTAATCAACTACTTAAATATCCCGCCAATTGAAATGTGGCACATGAAGAAACCACCCAAGCACTTTACTGGTGAGGCTATTGAACATGCAACAATATTTTTTTTTGGGGGGGGGGAGTACTACAGGGCTGAGTGATAAAAGCTGCTAGACACTGTAGATATGCAGTTCAGAGAGCTTTTCGACCAAAGAAGTCTGCATTCTTTAAAATTTGAAGACAATTATCCTTAGTAGAGAGACTGACACTGTTGTGGACCAATACTCAAAGTTGACCAGGAAGTCATTACATGTGCAGTTAGCCATATTCATCTCAAAATACGCCTAAAATTCCAGCACTGAAACTGCAAAAATCTTGAAAAATATGCTGCTTGAGGTCAGTGGCCTTTTTGATCAAGCTGAGGCCCTTGTGAGTTTACTGTTAGTTGTCCTTGCCTCTTCTGGTGGAGCTTTAGGGGCTTTAGAAGGCTGAACACTTGGGTTCGCAATTCGATGAAACATAGTTCGCCGCATTCATCAAGAATATCTTGATTACTTGGAAAGTTTGTTTTTGTTTGTTTTTTGGAATTTCGCGCAAAGCTACACTAGGGCTATCTGCGCTAGCCGTCCCTAATTTAGCAGTGTAAGACTAGAGGGAAGGCAGCTAGTCATCACCACCCACCGCCAACTCTTGGGCTACTCTTTTACCAACGAATAGTGGGATTGACCATCACATTA
>NW_013666856.1:251522-258344 GCF_000517525.1 Limulus polyphemus | reverse complement strand
AAAGAGAGGCCTGGTCAGAATGTCTTTGTAATGTGTTTTCTTCAGAAGGTAAGTAAAGTTATTGTTGCATTTCTGCTTGTCTATTAATTTCCGGTATAAATTATTTCCGAGAAACTTCAGCGATACCAGTCCTTTCTTGAGTAAAACTAGTTTATTCTTTCTCGATACAAACTTTGTAATACACTTAACAACTTTTATAACATACGCTATAAATCACAGTGATTCACACACTTTACTTACAGTACCTACTGTTTGCTTGACTCAGTTATCTATCTCTTCAATCTATCTGCATATCTATCTATCACTGGCTTTATTTGCCGGGCTTATATACTAAAAAAGAGGGCGTCTGGCAAACACTCGGACATTCGCGGGGTTCCTCGATAATTCAAGAACCTTTGAGAAAGTCCAGCGCCTATACTCCCAGTCACGTGACTTCCGCTGTCGTAACATTATGTTTCTAAATTTTTTTTTCTACGATAATTATGCTTATTATACTTGTATACCAAAACATGAATTGCAATAACAAGGGAACCATTCTTAATATTGCCATACTGTGCAAATCTAGGTCACAAAATTTATATTTTTAGGAAATGAGGAATTTATACAGAGAAATTTTACCTGCTGCAACAGCCAAGATACATACCATAACAGAGAGATACAGATAATATATTAAACTAATTTCACACAGTGCTTATTTTTACTCAAACACTAACAGTAACACAGTTTCGTTCTTGTTTTTTCTTCAAAGAAATTTTAAGTGGATAACAGTTTCAGCTAAAGTTTATACTGTATCAGTCATTAAGTGAGAAATTTGATATTTTTTGTCTTCCTCGAGTTACCCTAAGTATTTCTGATGTAAATGTTGTTACTGTTTCATAAGTTGTATTGATACCTATATATCTTACAAAGTATAATATGGAAAACTGGTTCTGTTGAAAGTATGTAACTACTAGATCTTTAAAAGTTTTAAAAGATTGTAAATATTGATATAACTGCTATTCAGTGAATGTTTTGCATAAATAATAAATAAAAAGGAAAAAAATTAACACAGAAAATAATGATTTTATTTTTTTAGAGAATACACCCCAGTTTCATGGAATGTCTTCTCACTTTTGTTTAGTCCCTGCGACGTACACTTTCTGGAAAAATAAGTCATAATTTTGTCCTACCTAGCTAAAAAAAATTAATTAAATGCATAACAGAAGTTTGGAGTAGATTAAATACAGGAGACTCCTTTTACTTTTAGAAAGCAAAGAGGCTTTGGTAGTTATCCCGGGGACCTAGTGGCACGCCACCAGAGAGCAATACACATATGTCGACCTCATGGGAGGGGGAGAAGGGGTAGAGACAATGATGTCACCAGAGATGAGTTCGTCATAGTTGCACAAAGTGGCATCAGAGGGCGCTAGCGCCATGTAATGATGTCGTCAGAGAAGGTGTGTTGCTAGGCAGACAGACAGACATGACAACATAGTTCCACAAAGTAGAATCAGAGAGGGGGTTGCTTCAGGCACATGAAGTGTATCAACGTGTCTCAACATGGCTAGATTTAATACTGCCAGTATAAAACACTACTTCATTAGTTCTATAAACAAATCTGCTGTTATCCATTATTTGAATGAAGTCACAATTTATGTTTTTGTTTTAAATTATATATATTGATTTGTATTGCATATATTTTACAAAGGTGGGCAACGTTATTAAGGAATGTTTCACAACCTTAAATTTTAACAAGCTCCAAACATCTTACTAAGTGACATTAAGGAACTCAAGGTCCACAATATCTTGGTAGATGAATCTAAAGGAACTCAAGGTATACCATATCCTGGTAGATGAATCTAAAGGAACCCAAGGTCCACAACATCCTGGTAGATGACACTAGGGAACTCAAGGTATACCATATCATGGTTTATGAATCTAAAGGAACTCAAGGTCCACAGTATCTTGGAAGATGAATCTAAAGGAACTCAAGGTCCACAATATCCTGGTAGATGACACTAAGGAACTGAAAGTCCAGATTAATTACCTAGATGACACTAAAGAACTCAAGATCCAGAATATTCTCATAAATGACACTAATAAATTCAAGGTCCACAATATCCTTCTAGATGACACTAAGGAACTGAAAGTCCAGATTAATTATCTAGATGACACTAAAGAACTCAAGGTCCAGAATAATCTGGTAAATGACACTAATGAATTCGAGGTACAGAATATCCTTCTAGATGATACTTAGGAACTGAAAGTCCAGATTAATTACCTAGATGACACTAAAGAACTCAAGGTCCAGAATATTCTGGTAAATGACACTAATAAATTCAAGGTACAAATATCCTTCTAGATGACACTAAGGAACTCAAGGTACAGAATATCTAGGTATATGACACTGGGGATTTTGAGGTCACAAAGACATAAAGAACTTGAGGTTCAGAATATCCAAACCCGATAACTTTATCTGTTTCTACATAAACACAAAGCTACACAATGAGTTATCTGTCTTGTGCCCATCACGAGTATCGAAACCCGCTTTTTAGCGTTATAAGCTTTTAAAACGTACCGTTGAGCCATTGGGAGGGGGGCACCCGATAACTCTAGATTTAAAATTTTGTTAAATTTGTATTTTAACATGAGCTAGAAAATTTTATTTCATATTTATTTGAAAATATCAAATACAGAAATCTACAATATTGTAAGTAACAACTTATCACTAACACCTATCTTAATTCCAAGAACAAGCGTGCATGCTGGAGAAATCTCCATTTGTGGCTAGACAGCTAACTAGCAAACTGTACTCATTACAAACAAACAGCGAAAATAGCATGTGGGATCACACTTCTGCCACGTGTGCAGCGTCCTCAATTCTATGTTAACTAGTTCAACATCGGAGCAGTTGTAGTAATAATCGTACGTTCCTTTACTAAGTTTTCAACACCAGTTATGGATGAACCTCGAAAGGTTTGTTTGTTTTTGTTTTTAATTATGCACAAAGCTACACAAGGGCTATCTGTGCTCTGCCCACCACGAGTATCGAAACCCGGTTTCTAGAGTTGTAAGTCCGCAGACATACCGCTGTGTCACTGGGGGCACCTCGAAAGGACCGTACAAATTGAGTGAGCATGACAATGTGTGTTCTTTTCGTACGTTCGTAAAAGAAGTTGAACATAGAAAAAACAAAATAGTGTCACATGCTTCTAGTAGTCTCATTTCGAAGACTTAACATTTTGCACGAAAATAAAAACCTAAAGAGATGGAGTTCTTGTTCAATTTGAAAGAGTGTCTTTTAGTTAAATTTCAAGCAACAATTCCAGATTAAGTATAAATAATAAAGTGGCGGATTTTGTTTTTGCTGCTGTGTAATGACTTAACAACAACATGCAGTTTACAACGTTTACCTTGAGTAAACACGTTGGATCAGTCTAAAATGACGATTGGCTAAGAACTTGAACATAACAAACTGTGTGTATAGATAATGTTTGTTTTCTAACACAGAGTATATTGCCAAACGGTTTGGCTTATGATGTAAGACTATGAATTAAAACAACAACAACAACAACAAACAGTAGGCATAACTGTTAAACGACTTGTTTTAGTTTCAACGATTATTACTCATGTTCATAATCTATTTTTTAATGGTTATCTAAGTAATACAATAATATAACTTGCAAGGGAAATATTAATGAGCCTTAATTCAATTAGAATAAAATCAAATCATTTGTCAATTTCTTGTTCAAACGAGAAGGAATTACTTTTCAAGAACCCGTAGTTACTGATATTACGCAAAATTCTTTACCCTTTGCCTTTAAATATTTAACCCTAGAATTACCTATTGGAATATGATACCTACTGACTTTTTAAACTCATTTTTCTAAACTATTTATGCACCAAGTTGATTGTGGATCCATGACCGTATTTGTTGAGCGCCCACAACAGTAAAGACACACACACAGCAAACAAATATAACTTTAACATTGTTCTTAATCCCACTTATCACTGCTGGGGTAACCCCCCCCCCTCCCTCACCTGTGTATTTTACAATGAAAATAAATTATTTCAACCAATTTTGTTTCTAAGTTCTTTACTCTGAGTGTTACAACAGACAAAAACATAAAAACTGTTTGTTTGTAGTTAAGCACAAAGCTACACAAGGGGCTATCTGTGCTCTGCCCACCAGGAGTATCGAAACCCAGTTTCTAGCGTTGTAACTTAGCAGACATACCACTGTGACAGCATAAAAATACTTATATAATGCAATATGTAAACCCCAGGAAGTAAACAACATTATTGTAATATATCTTTTCAATGTTTAATTTAAATATTTGCCAGAGAGAGCTGCTATTTTACTAATCATAATGATACTGTAATAATCTATAATTTATCTAATACCTAGATAAGGGTATGTGCTCTATAAAATACCAGTATTCAGTAAATGTGAAGTTGGTGGCGTATTTATTGGAAAGTTGTTGAGTAGTGAATTCGAATTTATTGTGAAGTATTCAATGTGTGAATGATCGAATAGCTTTTGATCGAAAGAAGATTGAACGAGTAAAGTTATTCACTTAGAGTTAGTGCTTTCGTAAGCTAATCACTAAGTTATGCAGCATTTGTTATCAATCAAGAATATTTCTGTTAAACATTATTAGTGTATTAGGCCTACAGTAGCTTCAGAGTTTATATTGAAAAGTTTATTTGTGAATTTAGGTCTACACATCCTTCAAAGTAATCGTAGCCCTAGTAAACATTTTAAAAGAAATGTAGTAATTTGTGATTTTTACGTGGACTGAACTTGGCATTATTTTTACCGAATGATCTAAAAGAACTATCCGAACGATAAAACACGTTATAACGCTGGTGTCAGAAATGGAATTATTTTGGTTTTGTTTGTTTGTTTGAAGTTACGCACAAAGCTACACAAAGGGCTATCTGTGCTCTGCCCACCACGGGTATAGAAACCCAGTTTCTAGCATTGTAAGTCCGTAGACATACCGCTGTACCACTGGGGGAGGGTGGGAAGGGGAGGATTGAAACCTTACTAGAAATGATGAAACAATTAAAAGAAAGTCAAGCATGAAAGAGAGAGAAAATAAAAGAAGGTCAAGAACAAAAAAGAGACAAACAAATAAAAAAAAGAACAACAAAAATTAAACAGAAAATTAGAAGATTGAGATAGAAAATCAAAATTAGACCAAGAAGAATCCCCTGGTGGGATACCAGCATGTTTATGGACTTAAAATGCTAAAATCCGGGGTTTGATTCTCCGTGGCGGACACGGCAGATAAACCAATGTGGCTTTGCATTAAGAAAAACAAATCTATGAAGAAATTTTTAGAAAATTAAAAAAAAGATCAAGAGGTAAGAGAAGGGAATTCAAGAGAGGAGTTAAAAGAAAGAAGCATGATATTTAATATAATCTATTTAAAAAGTGGGTGTGGCATGGTCTGGTGGTTAGGGCACTCAATTCGCAATCTGCTGGTTGCAGGTTCGAATCCCTTCACCGAACATGCTCGCCTTTTCACCCAGGGGGGAGGGCGTTATAAAATGACAGTTAATGCCACTATATGATTAGAATAGCCCAAAGTTGGTAGTGGGAGGTGTTGCCTAGTGACCCTCTCTCTAGTTTATCACTATAAAATTAGGGCACAACTAGTGCATACAGCCCTTGAGTAGCTTTCTTCTACGACAATAAACAATCATGAATATTAAATTTATGTTTTGACAAAGAAATATGGTAGTTATGAAAAAAATTAGCATACATGTAGAATTGTGCAGTTAGGCCTATTATTTATATGCAGATGTCTTATTTCTTTGACTATAAGTTCTACACTCACGTGGTTTCATATTTGGACTTAGCATTTTTTCCCGAATAGTCCAAAAAAATGGAAGAAAGTTACAAAACATTAACAGAAGATCAAAACGAGAGTGAAATTACAAGTTATAAGACTTACAGAAGAACTGCATATCCAAATCAGTTTGATGGAACAAAAATACAACAGAAAAGGTTATACCAAAGTTGAAAAGCTATTGTACAAGATCAATAAAATACCAAATAACATTAATGCCAGGTTAAAATACTTAGAAAAGGAATTTGCAATTGCTAGACTCAAACTATCCATACCTCTCTGGATCCCTCAAGAATTATAATCTCAAACATCACTAACTATGGAATGGGATAACCAATCTGATCTCCACCTGTAATCACATTACTGTGCTACCCATGACTGGATTATTTCAACTACACCACTACCTTATCAAACTACAGAGTGTAGTAGGCCAGTTCAAGAACATCATTCATTTGGGAAACCAACAGAGTATGAAGCAGAGATACCAATGGAGGCATGCCAGACACAGTTTGGAATAATTTAAAAGCAAATGGATGGAATAGGGAAGAGCAATCTATTCTTTAAATTAAATAACATTCCAACAGATAGATGTAACAATTACCAGGCATTATTGATTGTCTTATCACATCAAAAGAAAGTTCTAAGTGAAAGATTAGGAACAGAATAAATAGTAAGGGCAAGATGTTCGGTGAATGCGCTGAAGATGTGGAAAGTTCTGTCTAATTATCTTACCCTGATGCTCCATGTGAAATGATGGATTCATTGACATGTCACCAATTCATAGATACTAAAAACAATGTAGATATACATCTTTGAAATCAGTTGAAGACACAGATAAACAACGACAAGAACCATCCAGGAATTGTGAAATTATCAGGTCAAATAATATAGAAACACTAACATTCTCTGATGGAGAGTTTGTTTGTTTGTCTGTAATGAAGCACAAAGCTACATAATGGGCTATCTGTGCTCTGCCCACCACGGG
>NW_013666856.1:245726-250555 GCF_000517525.1 Limulus polyphemus | reverse complement strand
GACTTTATATTCTGAATGAATGAAAATTGTTTGCAAAGGAAACTATAATAAGAGTGTAAAACATTGATCTTACATTCTAGATTGTGATGAACCAACCAATGATAATAAATCAATGATACCGTATCCTGAGAATGAGAGTATTCAATTTGCCACAATAGAAATATTAGTCAAAGAATATATAGATGGGTAACTTTACATGTTGATTGATACTAGCTCTGTAGCTAAGATAAGTTGACGTGAAGTGGTAATGAAAATTGGGAAATTGAATACAGAGATGTGGCAAGAAGATGGATTTGATGCTAACAGCAAGTGGTTATGAAATTCCAGCATGCAGAAATTTAGAAATATCTCTCATGGTTGGAAGCTTTTCTATATAACATGAAGGATGTGCAATTGACAAAGAGCAAGATTACATATTTGGAATAGACTTCATACAGGGGCGTGGATGTAAGGTTAGACTTGCTTCAAAAAGTTTTACAGTTTATGATCAGAAAATCCCCGTGCACTACGCGAAAATTACATCGCTAGAGATTTAACTTCCAGTGACAACTCGGATAGAAAAACAAAATAACAAATCGAACCAGCATAACTTGCAACAAAGCATAATCCAGAATTTCAGAGAGTCCAAACTAAAAGTCATCCACTGTGATCATTTATGGTGGTACATCAGCAGGAGAACAGCCGACTGATTGGCTTCAATTCAGACTCCATTGAAGCTAAATCAATATTCTGAAGAGTCTGAGGTTCCTGTCGAGACCATTTTCAGCATACCACCAGGAATGGAGCCGCCAGTGATTTCCCCGGATCATCTATCTTAAGAGCACTCTCCATGTGACATGACAGCAAGTGTTGATAAAGGACAAGAGACCATTCAGTCTTCGTACCATAAAGATTTGGTAACTGAACAGTAGTAAATAAGAAAAGATAGAAGATTTTGTTTATCAAAATGGTTATTGTATTTTGTTTCACACGTTGAACTTACGATTGTAATGTTTATACTTATAAATATTAATGATATTAATTATCAAGATTTACTTGATTGTTAATTAGGGAAGTCTAATTTTAACGTACTAATGTTTTCTTATGCAATATGATTGTTCAAGGGAGACGCAGTGTTATTGTCCATGTTTTTTTTAATTTACGTTTCATGTTATTGTTTGTCTAGAAGGATATTATAAAGTCACGTGATAAGTGCGTAGCTAATACATAAAAAAATTTTGAAAGTTTGGAAAATTATTTTGATAATATAAAACCACAGTTAGACTACATTAAAAGTGTTAATTGATTAGTGAGTCTGTTATAGTGTTTGACAGGTTAATGTGTTAGCGAGTTTGTCAGTTTCGTGAATGTTGAGTTGGTGTCACCAAGAAGAACTGTTTAGTGACTGTTTAGCGTTATTTGTGAAGTTAAGCTTACGGTTTGTTCGTAAAACTATGTAAATATAGAAACTTGTAAACAAAGAAATAAAAAGTTTTCATTACCATTAAGTGAAATGGATTTTTATCATAATTTTTATACCAAATAATTCAAAAGATTGTGGGAAAATGTAAATTTTGGAAAATAAAATGTTATTACAAATTTAAAATATAATATAACTTATTCATATTTAAATTTTTTGATGACCATAAAACTATTTTTAAAAAAGATATTAAATTTTCCCTGTGTTTGTTCTTAATTATGCACAAAGCTACACAAGGGGATATCTGTGCTCTGCCCATCACGGGTATCGAAACCCGGTTTCTAGCGTTGTAAGTCCGCAGACATACCGCTGTGTCACTGGGGGGCTTTTCCATGTGTAAGTTTATAATTGTAATTCTACATTACCCATAAGTAGTATGCATTTTGGGGTAGCTTGTTAACATAATTTTGTTATTAGTAAGCTCAATTAATACTTTAAAAATTTTAAATTTAAATGAATTGAAATATCACAACTTATTTATTATTAATTTTGAAAAAGCTGCACCAGAAAAAAAAACATTTTTTCTCTCAGACAGTCTATTGTTATTGAGATATATTCGTAAATCAATGAGATATTCTAAAAATATTGCGTTATTTGAATGCAAAAAAAATCACTTTTTTTTTAAAAAAAAGCAAGGGTAAATAAAGGACTCAATCGCTTGTAGGTCACCCAAAATATGGTCTTTAGAGCTTTTATATATTTCTGTTTATCTTCGTCACTTTTTTTTTATTATCTGGCTATAAGATTCACAGGCTCGTCTCTCGATAGTTTATACTTGTATTTCCTGGTTACGAGAGTAACAAACTTTATACAAATTGTCATATTTTTTAATGAAAGCTATATAAATATGAACTAATGATTTAAAATTATTCATTCAAAATATTCATTGTTTGTGGAAAAACCTAAACTGAAGTAAATAATATGTGTTTTCAGTACAGCTTGATCTGCAAATTTATTTGATGTACAAGCTGATTTAGACACAAAATGAACAGCTTTACAAGTAATAAAGATTGCTCTTGTCGCCATAAGTGAGAAGACAATATATATATATAGAACGAAATAATTCACAAATAAATATTTCTAATAATATAAAATAAAAACTTTAGGAATGGTACTTCACTTTTTTTCAAGTAGGCCCATACATGCCGTCAGCTACTACTGAAGATAGCACATTATTTACATACCTGAAGTTGGAAGTTTTGAGGAGTAAATTACGTAACAATTTGATAAATGAAACAGTATCTGATTTAATAAAATATTGTTTTCAGGTTGATTTGCTTTATTAACTGAGGCTATGATTTTACAGGGCACTGATTGTATAATTGTTGCAGATACGCCTTACGTAATCATACCGGTTGCGGGTAACGGTATTATTGATTAAAAATCAACTTAACCCTACTGCAGTTCTTTTTCTTTTTCGCAGCAGTGGAAGTTTCCTAGCAGCCTAGCAACAAACTAGAAGCACGCTTACGTGATTTTGTCCAATGAATGAACAGCTGCCTCTTCCAACATGCGCTTTCAAGTAACGAATAAAACGCATGCTATCACGTGAACGCTCTTCTTCCACGTATATTAGATGCTGCATAGCTCACTGCAGTAGAGTTTCAAACTGGGGAAAAAGAGTAAGCATCTATGAATAAGGTGTATCAAAGAGATTTTCTATTTAATTCTTTAATCTTCAACAGAGAAAACAAGTTACTGATATTATTGTTAATATTTCATCCTTTACGTGACAGAGACGTAAGGTAGGTTAATTTTTCTTTCTATGTGTTTTTTAAAAATAAATATTATAGTATTGACTCGGAGATTAAATATATTAATTTACAATAATAGAAATTCGATTAAATTGAACTTAAAATGAAATTATGGAACATTTTTAGAACTTATTTTATGATACAGAGTAATGCTCAAATTGAATGTTAAATTAATTTATACCAAAAGCTGAAACCTAGTTTTAACGAACAAAACATATGGTGTATGTCGATTCACAAAATTCTCTCAATCTGTTGAGGTTATTAAGATTAAATTACCTCTAGTGTTGGTAATGAAGGTGTGCTTAAAAATATTGGAAAATAGGATATTTTGTGTAGAAATACGTAACAAAAATAGTAGTAATTTATACATATTTTCGTTTAAGTGTCTGCAGTATGCCGAACATCTGAGGTTTTCCTCATAACACGTGGGTTCTCAACCTTTTTTAGCTTGGAATACATTTGGGAAAAATGTATTATCTATTTTCAAAGTCTGTTCGCGACCCTCTCACACCTTCAAGAAACCCTGCTCTATAGGATATAGTCCTTGGAAGTCCCCCAGTGGGACAACAGTAAGTTTATGGACTTACAACGCAAAAATCAGGGATTCGATTTATCGCAGTGGACACAGTAGATAGCATAATGTACTTTGCTCTAAAAACATAAACAAGTTTTTGGAAACGATTTATTTTCGTTAATTATAATTCTACTATGTTAATGGAAATGTTAGTAACATTACTGAACTAAAAGTTCGTAAACTTATCTAATATTTATTAAATGTCAGCATGCGTTTTAGTAATCATTTTTCAAAAACAACGAGTCTAACCATGACACGTGATAAAGATAAACCTATGGTCTGTTCGTATTTTATCTTTAACGTTTGTTATATTTTACGATTAGTTTTATAAACAAAAGTTCATATTATAAACAAGATTACGACACTTATGATATACAACATTGTTTATTAACAAAAAGGGGACATAGATAAATGTTTCGGAATTCTATCAGATTCCATTTTCAGTATCTAAAGCAAAATAAAGTAAATTTATATAAGTCTTTGGGCATTGTCAAAGTACAATTGCTAAATACAACGATAATAAAACACTAAACAGTAATCATGGGGAGAAACTAAAGCAAGAAAACACACAAAAAAAGGTAAAATCAGTAATATGAACATATTAAAAAATGTATAGTTTAAATGAAGACTGCATGTTGTTCAGTGTTGGAGAGTGCTGTTTGATGTGGAGGGTTTCTTTAATCAATAATTCCAGGTCAGTATTAGACTTTCAGAGGATATAGGTTGATGTCCTGTTTCTTCACTATGTTGGCGTATAGAGGAAACACAGGGGTTACTCTTTTTCTTATGCGTTTTGATGGAAATTCTTGCTGTTTTCTTGCTGTAGTTTCTCCCCATGATTACTGTTTACCGTTTTTTTGTTTAATTATCGTTATATTTAGCAACTGTACTTTGACAATGCCCAAAGACTTATGTCAATTTATTTTATTTTGCTTTCGATACTGAAAATGGAATCTGATAGAATTCCGAAACGTTTATCCATGTCCCCTTTTTTGTTAATAAACAATGTTGTCTATCATAAGTGTCGTAATCTTGTTTATAA
>NW_013666856.1:239355-245716 GCF_000517525.1 Limulus polyphemus | reverse complement strand
TGTTTATAATCAAACTTCGTTTTCCTTCGAACACATCGATTGCTAAAAGCTCATATGTTCGTCCTTAAGCACAAAGCTACTGTTAGCTACACATTAGGCTATGTGTGTTCTGCCTACCACGGTATCGAAACCTGATTTTTTTAGAGTTGTAAGCCCTCAGACTTGCCACTGAGACACCGGTAACATGTAAGTATATATCTGTCATGGGGAAGGGAAGAAACATTTAGTGAGTAGGTACAACTTTAAATTTGCCTGTTAAAGTATTTAGTCAACAATAGACCCCTATGTAGAATTTCAATTTATGGTTGTAGTAGTTTTCATCAACAGATGGCAGCACTCTACTAATAAATGCTTCACCTGAGTATGTTTTCTAGAAAGCAACATTTCTGAAAACTACAACAAGTTTGAGTATTGTGAGATCACAATGTTTCTTCATAAATTCCTCTTTTTTTTTTCTGTTTATGAAAGATTTCGAGTTGCACATAAGATGTTTAAATTAAAAATTCAGAGTAGTGGACTAATAAACTAAAAATATTATGAGTGGGTTTCGTTACACCTGATTGCAATTGTTCAGTTTTCGTTTTGCCAAAGTTTGATTGTCTTAGTTGACAAACAATATGTTATTTTTAAAGAGAAACATTGCTAAATAATCCATGGTGGTATTGATATTTTCCAATAAAAACGTACATATAAATTAAAATTCAACATGTTTATAAGAACAATGACTTGCAATGAGTACTCTTTAAAACTTGATACTTTTGACCAATTGTGAAAGCTAAGCTGTCACGTGATAACACACGTGCACTTATTGATCCTGTTCTCAGCCGTGATATAAATTGAGACGTTGGCATTATAGTAATATCATACGGAAGGGAGGGCGAGTGAGTTGTGACCGGTTTCTACATCTGTCAGGTAAGGTTAGATAAAGACTGTAAAACTTTTTGTAATTCTTAAAATCAGAGTTAGCATGGAACAATAAATTTTTTTATAATTGATATTTGAAACCGTCGGTACTCGGTGAAACTCCATAATTACAGAATTAAGGAAAAACAAGACAATTGTAAGTTTTACAAATACATAATTTATTACAAACATGATGATGTCTTTAATGGCAAAACCATGGTCGTAATATATTATGTATGTGTGAAACGTACAATTGTTTTTCCTCAATTTTGTTTCTTTTCATAAGCTTAAACTAATGTAAGTCAACCCCAATGTCATTGTTCTTATTAAGTACTATCGTTTACTATTAACTATAAAACGGTAATTATTTACTTTATATTTAATATATTTTTAGACGCTGATATTTTTTTCTGACTATAACTAAACATTGAAATGAGGAGCGATAAATGGGGCATAAATATTTGAAGTTTGTTTTTGTGAGACTGAATCTTAACGGCGAACTTTCAATACAGGCAAGTCCGAAAGTGTGCATAAATTTGAAAACAAACTAACGCGTATGACTTTACGAGTTGTTATTGCAGAGATGCAGAGGCGGCCGTAATGGGCTGAAGCTACTTCAAAATATGCCTTGATCTCCCCTGCAACCCCCCCCCCCATTCAACAAAAAGTGCTTCCCTTTTAAAGCTGGTTCTTTTCCTAAATATTATAGTATGTGTGTTCCCATAAAATGTAGAGGCCCTCAACTTTTCCAGCCCCCCTCCTTACCGAGAAGAAGCTGGCGCCGACCCAGCAGAGATAATGTAATTTGGGTGGCAGTTGGTATCGCGCTTGTGATTTCTGTTAGTGGTCAATTTTTCTTTGTTAATCTGATTTGTTTACTCAACAATTTATTAAACAATTAAACTTTAAAATCTTAACCTTCCTGTGGGTCTTAGAACTTGTTTTCGTTGCTAGTTAAGAATGAAAATAGCCATCTTACTTTTCTTGTTAACAATCGTTCGGTACAAGATTCATTACATATTTCGAGTTCAAACCCCACTCATTAGATCGGAGTTCTAGTTGTGATTCATTGTTATTTTTTAATAATAACATGAAAGTATTCATCAGTCGGTTGACTACACAAAAGTACTCTTCTTAATACTGTCCTTAATAACAGTATGGACTTGTATTGCTTATAAGCCAAACGGTAGAAATTGAAATTAATTTACTTTATGATCAGGTTGCGATTGAAATCTGGAATATTCAAGTCCCATCTGAATGACGACGTACCACTGAAGACTTATTTCAACTAGATTAATCCTCTACCGATCTCTAGTAGCTGATTACAATTCTAAATACTGTTGCACCCCAATTCGGGAAAGTTTCCACTGCGCCCACCTCTTAACATTAAAATAATTTTCGTCAGTGACAACAACAAAATCAACATTATCTTTACCTGTTTTTAATAATTATTTTAAAATGAAAATAATACTTTCAAACAAACAGTGAATAAATGCGAGTGCATTAAAAAAAAAAAAAGAAGTTTTGAGAGCAAAGTGATAGTTTTGTTTTTGGCTCTCCCGCCAAAAGGCCTCCCCCCCCTCAATAATGGGGCGCGCCCCACAGTTTGGGAAAAAAAATATATTTTAAACTATAATTACTTTGGCAAAAAAACAAACTAGAAATAAGTGAAGTTCCAAGTATTGGAATACAAATGTATAAATAAACGGTTCGACTTCTATTCCAATAAGTATCTCAAATATGCTCTGGTCTTTTCATCGAGAAAGTCGTGGTATTTACGCTTATATCAATGGTGTTGAGGTTGTTCGACTTGAAAATGTTCCATATAGCACATTCTAATGAATCTCAAAGCATTTTTCGAGACTTGTTTATTTCATATAACATTTCTAATGCTTACTAATTTAAACCTGTCTAAAAAAAATTCATGATTACCCAAACTTCCCCATTTCTATTGGGAAAACAGGACTAATGTAAAGTGAACCCCTCTTAGTAATCTAGTTGAATTTCTATGAATTGAGAACTGGTTGAAGTTCAGGTACAATTACAATGTTCTTAAGTTTGAGGATTTTAATTTAAGGCTTAATACTAGCTAAGGATTAACACAAATTATAACCACTAACATCTTAAAATATACTGTCATATCGTTGTTCTTCGTGAGCGGGTTCTTTTTGAATCTAAAAACAAGTCAATGTCTAGTTCACAAACAATCTCAAATTGATACATTTCTTCTTGTAAATATTCTACAAGTTTGGATAATTGTACACTGACGTAAACTGCTCTAAGCATACGTTACAAATGAAGTTCAAACTTCAAACAAAACTAGGATTATCGTAAAACCAATTTTCTTGTACAAACATCTGCCCAGAAATAAGGCTGTTTATATAACCAAGATTTGCGTAAATCCAACATTCAATTCACATTACAAAAACAAACAAACAAACAAAAAAAAACTACTATCTAGCTACCGAATTAGAACATTAAAAATATAGTTTACAATCACATCCAGACAGACACGAATTGGAGCAATTACATTTGGTCAATACCATGAATATAATGCATTATGAACTAAGTTATCTGGAAAAAAAAAAAAAATGTGCTGACAATAGGAAATTTACTGTAAATAGTACTTTGTTCAACCTAAATTAGTTATTGTAATATTTCGGTGCTTAATATTCTGTTTTAATTTTTAAAGATCGGCGTTAGTAAAATTAAAGGGTGTTTCAGTGGCGTAGCGAGGGTTTGATGGGCCCCATGGTAAATCTGTAAAAATACTTCTTGATTGACTAGTACTAACAACGTGTATATCCACTTTTTTTTTTCTGTAATACCGTCTACGTCAATGTTTTCTATGGTTTCCCTTTCCACACTAAGTACTGCCAGGTCACAAAGACTATCTTGAGACATAGAGGTAAGTAAGAATGACAAAACAACAACAAAAAAAACAAAAAAAAAACAATTGGATATTTTACTCTTACGATTTATCTTTTTAACGTTTTTCAGGTAACAAACATGGCTGCGTATTACGGAAATTCCACAATGCTAAATAAACAGACCTTGATGAAATACCTCAGCCTTCCTCAACCTGAGAACAAAGTGCAGTGTATGTATGTGTGGATTGATGGCACTGGAGAATCTGTGCGTGCCAAAACCAAGTCTATAAATTTTGTTCCCAAACATCCTGATGGTAAGTCACCTTTTATATAAAATGGCTTCCCAAGTCCTATCTAAAGAACATAAGCTATGACATAATTCACACCCTTATCCGTACTATAAATAGTATTTTGATACAATGGTAGTTTTTTTTTATATTACGTTTAAGAATCGATTGGATTAAATACATAATGTTGAGTCATTGCTTCCCCCCCCCCCACTATAAATTTCTAAGATTTCGTGAAACGAACGTCTGTCACTTAATCTTGTATAAACTTAAAACTGCGAGAGAAGTACTGTGGAGGGGAAACTACCCCCTCCACTAGAAGTAACACGATAAAATTTAAAAACTAACATTACAGAGGAAAAATGGTCATTAGGAGGAATTATTATTGTCCAAAATTAGAATATTTTACGAGTCTCACCAATTCATTTATAAACCCTTAGAACTACCCATCTGGAACTATGATGGCTCTAGTACCTACCAGGCAGAAGGATCCAACTCCGACATCTACCTTCACCCTGTCGCCCTCTACAGGGACCCTTTTCGTGGCGGCAACAATAAGCTCGTGTTGTGTGAGACTTATAAATATAACCATAAACCTACAGAATCGAACAAAAGGTGGTCTTGCTTCGAAGTGATGGAAAAAGCCAAAGATCAGCACCCTTGGTTTGGAATCGAACAGGAATATACTCTGTTGGACGAAGATAAGCATCCGTTTGGTTGGCCCAAGAACGGTTTCCCAGGTCCTCAGGGTATGTTATATTTTTCTATTTACAAAATTGTTCTTTTTTTACTGATAATACATCCCCCCCCCGGTTAATTAGCTTAACTACTTAATTAGTAATCCTATTGTCATTTATACAAGACTTTCTCACTTGCCAATTTTATTCCATTTTGAAGTACCTAATGTAATTGCAATGCTATATTTCGTCACAGCCTATGGGCATCATATTGGCCATTTCTTCATTTGAATTCATAAAATTAACACTGGTCACAGTTTCTGAAAAAAACAAACTTGAACTATACAAAACCATTAAAATGGGTTATTACGAAGTACAATTTTAGTCAATTTAAGATTAATGGAACATGCGTATCGCAATACGCGCGAAACTATTGACTTAAGCCTAGTTTCCTATACGATTGTCCTTACAGGCTACTAGTTAATAGTAATACATCGTGCGTTAGCCTACTTTGTTTGAAGAAACGGCACTAAAACATTTTCTAAGTTCTTGGAACTAAGAACAATATAAAAAAAAAAAAAAAAAAAAAAAAGGGGGGACAGATGATGAAAGACTAAAAGTTCTGTGAAACGCTGTATATGCAATATAGTACATTAGGTTACGGTTTAAACGCTAAATTATTTTTACACGCTTATAATTTCGACCCGCAATGGACAAATTAAGTTAACTTGTTTTTATAACAATTTTTAGGCCTTTTGTTTATCGACATTTCGCCGATTTTCGGCGTTGAAACCAAAAACCAATTTAACACTTTAAAGCCTAGCGCGCAAGTACAGCCTCTTGATGTCTAGCTAAATATTTCAGGCGGGAGAATTTAACTCTTTATAAAGGGGGGGGGGGCGCGCAATAGGGTACAAAAACCGAGAACTGGGGACAGCAACTTTTATTTTTATCTACTTCATAGGCCTATTGAATCATGTTTCGCAAGTTTGGAGAAAGCGTTCACACCATAACAGTTGTTTTAACAAGAGGTTTGGTTTGTAAAAGAATTATTAATAATAATGTCTTGCGATAAGTATAAAACTACTTAACTTTATTTCGTCCTCCGGGCGAGCATGGGTTAGTGTACTATTAGAAGCTTCTAAAATACTTTTCCATTTTTCTTGTTCTGCATTTTAAAACCTACACTTCATTTCTCGTAGGCCCCTATTATTGTGGTGTAGGCGCTAACAAAGTGTACGGCAGGGACGTAGTCGAAGCACACTACAGAGCTTGTATGTATGCTGGTATCAATATTGCTGGATCGAATGCTGAAGTGATGCCCGCCCAGGTCAGTGATTTGAATCGGGAGTTCAAATAAATGAATATCTAAATATAAAGTATGGGAAAAACTTAACCACTGACTTCTTACAGTCAAAATGTATAGCAACTTTAGCTAAAAATATCAAATGTCCACAATGAACTATCGATAGTAATAACGAAAAGCTAGTGTAACTGAATTTTGGTATTTATTATAAATATTGAACAATGTAATACCAAAAAACATTAGCAGTTATCGAGTTTTCGTATTCAATCTGAAGTTTAGAAAACAAATTTAAACAGTAACAATATAATGGAATCTACG
>NW_013666856.1:229830-239114 GCF_000517525.1 Limulus polyphemus | reverse complement strand
ATTAGCAGTTATCGAGTTTCGTTATTCAATACTGAAGTTTAGTAAAACAAAATTTAAACTAAGTAACAATATAATGGAATACTACGATAAAAGTTAGCAGCAAACACGTGTTTAATATAAATAATATTGTTAAGAGAAACTTGGAGAGAGAGAGAGAGAGAGGCTTAAATATAAATATAAACATTATCTTTAAAATAATAATAATAATAATAAATATCAAATAAATACTGATAATCTAGAATTGATTACATTACTGAAAACCTGGGTGATCACTGAAAATGGAGAGGCATTCTTGAATAGAGTTCGTAATCTGTGGATCCGGAGTCGAGAATTTAAGATGTTAATGTTGTTTTTATAATTCGAATATTATGAACCTATTTTTTTTTTTTTTTTCAAATAAATAGATATTAACGCTAATGATCTAATTTTAAGAAAATTCCGAAACGTTCGTATTAAAGATGTCTTTTGGTATTAGTGTTTTTTTTTGTTTTTTTTTATAATAACTTCGTTTTCCACCTGATGCACCAATCTTGGTATTCGAATAAAATCGCCTTTTATAGAATCCTGCCAGTTTTTTCTTTTACTGTAAGTGCTATCCACATTAACTTTTACAGTTAAAATGTTTCTTTTTATCGTATTTTTAGTGGGAGTACCAAGTTGGGCCATGTGAAGGAATAACCATAGGGGATGACCTCTGGATGTCTAGATTTATCTTGCATAGAGTAGCTGAAGACTTTGGTGTGGTAGTTTCTTTCGATCCCAAGCCAATACCTGGTGACTGGAACGGAGCTGGCGCGCACACAAATTTCAGCACTCTGGGAATGAGAGAGGAGGATGGCTTGGCGTGAGTTGCATACTTTGATACTTAACTTTTAGAATCTGCAACGTAAAGGAAACAAAAGCACAAAATTCCTAACTTGAATTTTATATTTATGCGGCAATTTAAAGAGGCTAAAACACACAGGAATTCCTTTAGTTATTTTGGATGTCATCTTTTTAAAATGGATAAAAGTATACTGAATTTAGGCTTCATTTTTTAGCATTTTTTCATATAGTTTATTCACGTTATCGGTAAAATGTCATTGAAACTGCATGAAAACTATAGGAAAGCATTCTTATTTATTTTTAAATGAAATACTTTTATTTGAAATTGAACATTAACAATCGTTTGCTTAATCTAGTGTGATCGAACAGGCCATTGAGCGACTGGGTAATAAGCACGAACTGCACATTCGTGCATACGACCCCAACGAGGGAAAGGACAATGCAAGGCGACTTACAGGGCGCCATGAAACATCAAGCATCCACGATTTCTCGGCAGGTGTGGCCAATCGAGGGGCTAGTATCCGTATCCCTCGGCAAGTGGCAGAGGAACGTAAAGGATACTTGGAAGACAGACGTCCTTCTTCAAACTGCGACCCATATTCCGTGGCCGAAGTACTTGTCAGGACAGTCTGCCTGGAAAAGTAAAATTGTTTCTGAACCTGGATCAAGACTCTGCACAAGTATCGGAACAAATGTATCCTAAACATTATAACTCATTTTATTTTCACACCAGTATCTAATTCTATGAACTAACTTCATCAATGAAAGAGCTGTGTGGATTTTTACCTTGGATATACACTTTAAACGGAAAATTAAAGTATTTCTACATTATGTAGAATTGGAACTATAGAGTTGTAATTTTTACTTGGTCTTTCATTTTTTTTTTCACAATTTATTTGTCTTGTGTATATACAGAAAATGTAACCAGTTAACTGGAAGAATCGTTATTGAAAGTTGTATTTTTTTCAGTACAAGTATGGTCTCGCTATTTTTCAATGTGAAATGCGTAACTATATCGCCCTCCTCCCCAAATGAATATTTAGATATTCTTATAAATTTCAAAGCGTTTCTTCGTGAAAAGTTGTTGGGCTTGATTAAATTTCTCGTATTCATTTTAATGTAGTGTTCTAAAAATATTTTTTTTTAATGAAACATTGGAATTCTCTATGATTAACGTAGTGTTGATGTTTTTTAAATACTATGTGTAAAATAATAAGATGCACTTTTGAATAAATAAACAAATTCAAACGTTTTTTTGTAATACTTGTTATCTTAACGTAATTAGATTTCGCAATATTTTTCTACTTAGTCTTAAACTGGTATACCTTCGTAACGGCCATATTTATCAAATGTAGAACTTTAATTCTTCAGCCCCCCCCCCCAACAGAAACTCTAATTTAACATTATTTTGCTTCTTCAACCATTACTTTAATATATTTCCCCTCCCCGCCACCACAAAAAAAGTAAAATCTTCTTCTGTGTCCTGTTTTACAACAAATGCAGAACATTATGGGGAGGGCATCCGAAAACTATCTTATGCCTGTTTTTTTAAAGATTTTCTTCAAAGAATATGATTAGTCCGAAAGAAAGAAAGAAAGAGAAAAAAAAAAAAATAAAAAAAAAAACTATTTTCTTGTTGTTTTGTTTTTTAAGCTCATCTTGGATGCGTTTTTGTTCCTGGTTATTTTCGCTTACATTTCTGGCCAAATCTACACAGAAGATGGCATTCGACCCTCGTCAAAATCTATATACGTTGGAAATAATAAATCTGTTTATGTGCTGGTCTTAAACTCCTCAAATCAAAGTCTAAACGACCCAACTATGAAAAGTAAATTTTGTACTAGTAGATGGGAGGATGTGGAAATTTATCACCAACTTTTAGATTTTTGGCCTTAATGTAGATTATGAATTCAGGTTAAAATCAACTAAGAACTACCATGTAGTTTTGTGTTCATTAATCTCTATTGCAAATTTAATACACCTCTAACTTGAAACTCAAAATATAGAAGACCTGTTATCTGGATTTTATTTCGAATATTAGGCTTACGTCTAAATTGACAATGAGTTAACCACGTAGAGGCCGCTGAAGGAAATAACAAACTCTGAGACTAATATGCAACTTCAAACAACTTAGGAGCATCCTCTTCAGGTCCAAAAAAAAATCATTTTCCCCTAACTTATGTGAAGTGAAGTCGGGGGATTTATTGAAAGCTACGCATCAACTAGTATTAGCACTTCGTAGTGGCTGTGAAATTCCATTTTCACAACTCAAGTCTATTATAATCACAAATGTAAAATTGTGTCTTTGGTAATATTAATTATGTTATTCTTGTATTTAAAAAAAATACATCTGAAAAGAACATTTCCTTTTTAGAAAGGGAGCATTTTAAATAAGATTTTTTTTTTTTTTTTTTGCCATCGAAAAATCGGTTAACTTTTCTTTCTCCTTCGCAAGGGTTACGAAGCATCTTCGCTGATGTATTCAGCAGAAGTTAATTTATTTCCTTTGAAACTAACTCCATTTCTGAAATATAAACATAAAAATTAGGTTTCTAACAATAATTACAACCTTCTTAGAAAGTTCAAAACAAGGTAGACCTTGCAGACTTCACTGCTTTCACACAACTGTATGGAATTAACTCACGATCACAGGAAGCGATATGTTCATCAGTTGGTATTGAACGGGAAGTATCCTAAGAAGCTGTCAGGTCAAGATCAAATCCATTTCACGCCGAGATAGCACATAGGATACTCCAGTGCTGAACTCTAGCGGATGATAATGTTGACACACTTCTGGATGTGGGGTGTCAATCCATCGCAGGTTAACCCCAACCAACAGCTGGGTAGACTGAAAGAATTGGCTGTGGGTAATAAAACAAAATCTGAAATGCCGTTTTTATACACCTCTGATTTGAAATCAATAATAGAAAAACTAAAAATATGTAAGACACAAAAGCATCTGTAGCGTAACGTGATTTGTGTCCTAAATTGATTTAGAATGCTTCGCCAGCTTTTGGTGTTTCAAACCGAATCTTTAACGGTTAGTTAATAATAACAGTGAAGGTGCAAATAGTTTCACTATTTGTGTGAAAATAGCTTTAGCTGGTAAGAGTTTCAACACAAACAATATTTACATAAAATTATTTAACATTCAGCTCTTAAAAACTACAGTCAGAATTAGTTTTAATCCTATCTTATATTTTCTATAATCACTGCGACTAATATTGGTGATTTCCTGCAACAGCTTTTTTGTATGACAACATACATCACACAATAAACGAGATTCTTATATCCAGGTGACTTGTATTGTTATAAATGCCAACTTCAGTACGTGACGTGTGTCAAGAAAGGCCAATGGGTCAATCGATAGTTACTCCACTGAGATATGGCACAAATTGGTTCAAGTCAAAAGGAGGCCACACACATACAAAACAAAACAAAAAAAACTAAACGTACTAATGTACTTTTAACAGTTCTCGTAAACGTTTCTGCTTGTTTCAGAATTTCTGTAGAAAAATAAAAAAACATTACTAGTTACTTTTACATTTCTCTCCTTTATAGAACAAGGGATATTAATATGTCGCAAATTGCTGTCTTTCTATACAAAAATTGAGAATTAATTACTTACTGAGTAGACTTGTAGTTTATTAGAAGAAATGAAATTTATAACTAGATGCACTTCCTCGAAAGTGTTCTGTCTCAAAAGTTAATAAAACCAAAATTAAGAGTAATAAATATTTATATTTCTTGCTTCTGATGTTCACATGCCATACTGTGTTGAAGCCTACAGAGTGCATAATTCTTTTCGTGATTCATGGGATGCGCATGTTTTACTGAAGTCCCGAAAGACCAATTTGTAACGTTAAGTGTCCCTTACGTGATGTCATTTTAGGGTACTGACCGACAGGCAACATATTAGTGTATAGTGGTTAAAACAGGTAACCCTATTAAAATTCACCAGGTTGCCCTTACAAGCGATAAGATCATTCTTAGATGATATTCATCTTCCATGTTTTCTATATATGTTTGTTTTGAATTTCGTGTAAAGCTAACCGTCCCTAATTTAGCAGTATAAGACTATAGAGAAGGCAGCTAGTCATCACCATCCACCGCCAACTCTTGGGCTACTCTTCTACCACCGAATAGTGGGATGTTTTCTATAGCGACTCTCTGATAAATTAAATAATGATATGACGTCAATACATATACATACACACAACAACAACAAACAACAGTTGTCTTTTATCATCCAATAATAGGCCATTTTAGCGTCTCGATGTGTATAATGTTTATAAGAACTCTGTAATTTGGAGGTTGATGAATTTCACAGTTTTGACGGATGATGATGCCCGTTCTTTATAGTCAGTGTTATAACATAGGGCACTTAATGTGTATAATGTTTATAAGAACTCTGTAATTTGGAGGTTGATGAATTTCACAGTTTTGACGGATGATGAAAGTGCCCTATGTTATAACACTGACTATAAAGAACGGGCAAAAAATAAGATGAAATAACTCATTTTCGATGTAAAATATATAGAAAACCCTAGAGAACCTAACAAGATTACCTGCAAAATACTTGTTTAAACTTATCTGTTTGACTCGTGGACCTACAAACAATTTGGTACATAAAGAGTTTAGAAAAATGATGCATATGTAGAGAGAACTGTTCGGATTTTTGTATACTTTTAAACCGCCATAAATGTTTGTTGCTCTAGCATCCGTGTTTTTGACTCCTATTATAATTTATTTAGGGATTTCTGTTTATTTGTCTTTTGGAGAGAAAATTACTTGTATATTTTTGGTAATTTTGTAAACTGTTCTTTACTTAGTGTGTTAGACTTAAGCGTATCATTATTTTGATCTATGTTTACAATTGGAATGCATTTATCTGCTGTGGTTATAAATGTATCTTCAATTCTTCCAGTGCAAATATTTCACGTTCTCTTCAGTTGTTTTGAAAGAATACAGTTCAAGACACGAATCACCATCGTAATTCTATGGTTCAAGTTTATTTATTGAATTTAGCACAAAACTACTCGAGGTCGTGGGACGTTGGGAGTGATAGATTAAGGAGAAAGCAGCTAGTCAACACCACCTGCCGCTAACTCTTGAATTACTCTTTTTCCAAATAACACCTGGATTAACCGTTACATTATAATGCTACTACGACTGAAGGAGTGAATATATTCCTTGACGAATTTCGATCCCGCGGCTCTCAGATTGCAAGTCGAGATCTCGCGGATCTCAGATTGCCAGTCGAGGATCCTAACCGCCAGATCCCAAAGTTTTGTCAAAGTATGGAATATACTTATTCACATTATTAACAAATCCAATATCATAACACTGAATTTTCGAGTGTCATTAGCTCTCAGACCAAACGATATACGTGATGAAAAAGGAACCATGTGATGAAACTGTAGATGTGGTGATTGATACTGGATGTTCAGTAATCCTTTTTTCAGATAACATTTACCAGAGATAAACTTAGACTCAAACACACATAAACAATATTCTGTTAGATACTTTAATATCAATCCATTTTACACATTGTAGTAAAACCGCCACCAGATGGCGTACAGTACAATTTGAATCTAGAATTATATTTAAGTTTTGTACAGAATTGTTAACACCATTAGAAATTATACATAATTATTTCGAAACATCACATATGTTCCTTGTTTACGTTACTGCTCTAAAACTACTAAAATCAATCACAAGCCTTCAAAAATATCACCTTTTCTTTTTCTAGTTCCTTAAATAACCACTTCATATAATTTTTGGAACTAACTAATAATGAAAGTGATTGTAATATGCAGTTGTGCAGCTCATACATTCATTATATATGTAATGCCACATTTTAAAAATTGACTTATAAATCTAATAGATATTGTATGTTAATCAACGGATTATTATAATTATTTATAGCATTTAATTGTTTGTTTGAGACAGTAGACTGTCCACCCCAGGAAAATGAACCCCGGATTTCAGCGTTATAAGTACGGGGATATTCTTCCATTAACGATTTACTTTGATAATGTACATATAAACCTGGGGATAGACTAGACACAAATTGATGAAGTGAAGTACGAAACTTTATTGTTTAGCCAAATATTATATATATTGTTTTTCATCAAGATAAAATAAGAAAATTACTATGTTTAGCATGTTTATTTTAAGAAAAAACAACATTCGATTAAATTTGTAATCTTGGTTCACTGTCTTTCACATTACTTTTAGGTTTAAAAACTCAAAGTTAAAGCTTGAACATTATTCAACTACAAGTTTATTTGAAAAATTATATATGCACCCACATCAATGGAAAATTGTTACAGAAATTAACACTTCAGTTATAAAATCACACACACAACACAGATAATTAAGATCTTACTACTACACCATATAATAAATCAACAAACCACATATATTTCACACTAATATATGTATATATATATAATTTACATGTCACCACAATTGTTTATCCTAAATTACCCTAAGTGTTGTAAGCAAGTACAATCGGCGAAAAGCTTAAGTGTTTTTTTTTTTGGGGGGGGGGTTCAATACATTTTTTAAACAAATCCAACTAGGGTCAGTAGATTAAAACAACTAAACCCGGACGTGTTTATCATACGGGATTTACAGAAAACCTGTGGTCAAGCTTCTACAAAAATTACAGACAATAGCTCTTGTAACTCTTGGTTTACATTATCCCCCCCCCTCAATATGTGACATCAGGTTGTAAAAACACGGAGCATGCTCAAAATTCATACCTGGTTAATGAAATACAATATAAATACACGCAGACATATATTAAGAAAATGTAAATTTGTCATCTCTCGGTACAGATGGTCAGAAACTATTATATTAACCTACATTTACCACGTTGAATAATTTTGCATGGGTAATTAGTTCACCACGCATGAAAACAGAAGAAATGCACATGTTAAGCCTTATCACATAGAACACATCACTGCAGCATAAAGTTTTCTTCTTTTTTTTTTTTACCATTATCATCTTTTCATACGTTACAATAATTATTCATACCGAAGTGACAAAATGCCTAAGATAGCAAAGCAATATGGTTTGTTAGGCCTAGCAAACGAGACTAAAATTATGTTTGAGTGTCCTATTAAAAGAAAAGAAACAAATCCTGTAGTACATCATATTTAAAAAAATCATTACAGAAATAGTTTTCTTGCTCATTCAACAATGTCACTTCATACATTAGTTGTGGAACTGAAATCATCTTGGTTATAAAGAAAAGGAAAAAGCTAACAGTGTTCAATACTTGGAGAAAAAAAAAACCTCTTTGTTGGGTATTTTACTATAATGTGTGACATTCTAAACGTAACAGTATTTTAGTTCAAAAAGGTCTGACATCATAATAATATATTTTGTTGATTGGGTGGGTGGACACAGTATTTTTTTTGTTATTGTTACTTTTAAAAGATTGAAATTTATTGGATTTTTCTTCAACATACTAGTTGGTTACACAAAGTTAGCTTTAAATAAAATGCTTGATAATAAAAAAAAAATGTTTAGCAAACTATTCTTTTAGAGTAACAACCTTCTATTTTCATTAGTTAGGCACTCTTTTATTCCCAGTAGAAGTTAATAAGCTGCGTAAAATCAATACTTATTTAAATGTTCAATTAAAACGAAACCAAAAGTAAGCTAGCTCTCAATAAATGTAGAAAGATACTAGAGCTAAACATAGCTGTTTATAATGGTCATGTTTACACGACAGCGTTCTCATCCTTCGCTATGCTCAAAATAGTTAACTATACCGGTACCGTTGGATTCGATTTGGTTAAGCTCTATTTTAGCGACTAACGATATTTTTTTGGCCAGTTATAGAGGTAATGTTTTTCTATGCACAGCCCATTTTAGTCAAGAGTAACCGAGTAGGCCTGTTTTTACTCCATTTTTCTATGTATCGTTTATATGACAGTCTATATAAAAAATAGTGAAGTACAAGGGGTAAAAGTATGTTGCAAATGAAATACAATGTCTTCATTAAAATGTTTCCTAAAAAAAACCATTAACGATAAGACATGTTTCAGGCGCGTCACTTTTTCAACTTACAACGTACAAGACGCGTTTTGAGTGTTTGAACATGACACGCAAAATTGTGTGTTAAATCGAAACAGAGAACACCTTTTTCTCCATTTTAAGTCATTACTTATGACTACTTTTTACAAAAGATATAACTTCCCGAACGTGGAAAATAATTAAATAAGAAAGTGAAGAGTATATGAAACTTGGACTGGTAACTAGTGAAAAACAACGTGTAATAATACCTTTGGATGTTTTAATCATTACGAGAAAATTATTTATATCAAATCTACGGATGCCAAAGTAAATAACTGAAAATAAGCTGCAGGGGTAGGAATTTTCCTAACCTAAACCATTATTTGACAAAAACTGCTGGATTCATTGCCACCAAATCTACATCTATC
>NW_013666856.1:225739-228830 GCF_000517525.1 Limulus polyphemus | reverse complement strand
CAAAAACTGCTGGATTCATTGCCACCAAATCTACATCTATCACCCCCCCGTGTGTGTTTAACGGGTACGCCACAGGAAACTACGAAAAGATTGTCACGTGGCCCGCTTAGAACCCCACGTGAAGTCGTTAAAACCTTTAATTATCAACATGGGTGCATTTATACGTCTATCCACAGTTTCTGTATCAGACCATTTTTTACTAACCAGTAGGTCATTTCACCAAACACTACACACATATCTAAAATAATCAAAAAGGGGGCATACATATAGCAAATAGACAAATCTGGTTAACAAGATCTTTTTGGTTATTGTGAACAATCATGCTCTTATCTGTGGTACATATAAAGAAATACTTAGATTTTATGTCAGGTGATAAACACACAAGTTAGTTGTGTTTAAAGTACTGTAACGTTTGAGCTAAGAAACCTTAGTTGTCTAGGTCACTGTTTTATACAAAATCAGTATTCGAAAAACGACAGCACCGAAATTTACTGAAGATTTCAAACACTATACGATAAATATGGCATGTTCTTACTTATAATATCAGATATATGGTTTTATCTTTATAAATACAATTAATAAAGCTATTAAATATCCCGCCACAAAGAAAAATAAAACACGAACATCAGTATCACAATAATGGACGAACAAATTTAATTTACCTACCTATATTTATTTACAATCACTGTGACGTAATTATAATAGCTGAATCACTTATAATATTTCGCCTGCTACTTATCCTCAAAAGTTACCTTTTTAATTCATGTTCAAGTACCGGGTTATAGGCCTAGCCCTCCCATTCGTATTACAGGTATAATTTGTCTAGTATACAATAATTCTTGTTTTGTTTAAGCGAAAAGTTTCACAATGGGTTAATTGGGCTATGCTAACCGCACGAATCTAACCTAGAATTTTAGCATTATAGCTTTAAAGTGAGCATAACCGTTAGAGACATGAATTACTGACAAGTTTTAAACCAAGTGCTGGCCAAACTAGTCTGTCGAACAATAACAAATGTAAAGGCGACACCGTGAACCTGCATTTGCAAAATGAAAGCAACTCAATGCAATGAGCTCAAAGTCGTTTTTCTCTCTTCTAACGTATGGTATTCAAAAAGACGCAGGATCATGAGAATAAAGCTAGCATCACAAACTTTACCCGAGCACTTTCGGAAAGTGGACTTTCCCTCATTGGGGTGAATTGCCACGACAACGCAAGAGGTTTATATGCTATCCATCTATAAAAACCTGAAATAAGTTCACTTGAAGAAGCGGAAAATAAAGCCAGGGTGGAGTGGTAAGGCAGGATTCGAACCCGAGACCACGCTTTCGCTTAGATGTTTGCCCGATATGCCTTGTAGGTGTTCGAATATCGTTCAGGTCTGTTTGACTCATCCAGAATGGTACAAAAAATTGCAGAACGACATGCCATTCTTAAAACATTTCTACGACTTATATAACACTTGGAATATAATAGCATGCTTATCAGTTTCCGCCGTAACTTATACTACTTCAGTGTGTATAAGAAATCTTACTTTGGCGTTATTAATTAGAAGTCACTATAGACGTTGATGTAGACAAACACGGGTTTCCTGATGAGTGTTTAGGTGATACCTTTCATTGTTTATCCAATTTACTATCTTTCTCTGCTCTTCAACTTCTGAAAGAACAGATTTTAACAAGAACCATTACCGTTTATGAGCGTCACTGCTTAATTTCTATCGGATCCGAGATCCGTAGCCTGCTTTGGTTATTTTTAAATCTAAAGGTAGTAACGCGATTTTAATGCTTGCTTTGATAACTGACTGATGACTACGTTATTCCCCTAAAACAATTTATAGCCACAATAACGTTTAAATTCCAAAACTTAGCCATACCTGTATCAAGGGTTCGACACCTTTTTCTTCTTCTAGAAATTAAGCACTAAGAAATAATAAATATTTCCATCAAAACCCTTCTGAATCACTGCTCTTTACGCGTTGTCAGTACGGTTAGATATGTAACATCATGTAAAGAATAACTATTTGCGTAGCATGTTAGAAATGTCAAACTTTTATGTCCATTAAAATGCTTTCTGCGTGATGAGCTGTTAACAACTTTGTAGTGAAATATGAAATGAACTGCTGATACATCAACCCTTTATTAAGATAACGCCAAGTTCCACCAAGTATAAATACAGGAATTTTGGTACATAAAATTCGTATTACAGAGTGGTTTTTATGCCTAACAATATGCAATATAACTTCTTTTTGTTTTGGTAATTTTTCTCGACTTGAAATGACTTCAGTTTTTTGCTTGTTTCTTAATTTTATGGCAAAGTTAACGAGGTGAAAACATTCTAAATACAAGTAATACCTCACTTAAGTGTTTCCTGAAATTCTTAGTAATATCTGAATACGAAAATTTATGAAATAATTATCCCGTGTTCTAGAATATTCGGAATAATTCTTAAACTTGGATAAATGTGTTCCATTCTTTGATTTTAAGCATAAAGCTACATAACGTGCTATTTGTGGTTTGCCCACTGTAGGTATCGAAACCCAATTAATAGCGTTATAAGCCTTCGGGCTTATCGCTCAGCTACTGAGGTGCCGGTTCTTTTGAAAACAGTCGAAGATCGTGGATCAACATTATATACTAAAAATCGCGCGAAAAAATAAACCTATCTACATTAGAAAAAAACCAAAAAGGGAAAGAAAAAAATTACTCTGGTAGAACTGGTAACTTTGTTTCACATTTATCTACTTTCTTTACTTTATTTGCTAAATACAGAAGAAGCCAACACAATCTCCAATCAAGCTTTACAAAAACGCTACCTAAGTAATTTAGGCAAGAATGTTCTGTAAACGGTAACAAAGAAGTAAAAACAACATAAGCTATTTTCTTTTAGGGCAACATTCGTAAATACAATCCAATGTTCCCGTCATAATAGAGAGTTAAATTTATTCACAAAACTATTCTACCAATTAAAGCTGACGTGTCGACAACAGGCCAAAGAAACAAAGATACCAGTTATCAAGGAACTGGAACGATCATGGAAACACACGGGGATTAACTAGAAAAAAAAATATATATATATATATATATATATA
>NW_013666856.1:224484-225166 GCF_000517525.1 Limulus polyphemus | reverse complement strand
CTGAGTTACGTGGGGGGGGGGGGGAGGATACGTCTGGTAAATTTATAGTGACTTTCATTGTAATCGTAAAAAAAGAAATTTACGGTTCTTTACAATTCGAATAAAACCATTTTCTTCCTCTAAGTGATATATCGCGTTTAAACACAGACACACACGTAATTCCAGATCGAACTGGGAATGTTTTAATTTTCCACCTTCTGCAGTGAACCGAAAACTGCTAAATATTCTATATTTGAACCGTGACAACAAAGAGTTCTTTTAATCTTCACAAACTATGTGTGCTTCTATTTTTACGAGTTCCAGTTACACATCCATTCATTTAATAGTAATTTCTGAGAAAGGTACAGGAACGTCCAGCTAATGAAGTTTCATAACCCACAAACAGATTATGTTCTTCGTCTGCTGAGCGAGTTTCATAACCCACAAACAGATTATGTTCTTCGTCTGCTGAGCGAGTTTCATAACCCACAAATAGATTATGTTCTTCGTCTGCTGAGCGAGTTTCATAACCCACAAATAGATTATGTTCTTCGTCTGCTGAGCGAGTTTCATAACCCACAAATAGATTATGTTCTTCGTCTGCTGAGCGAGTTTCATAACCCACAAATAGATTATGTTCTTCGTCTGCTGAGCGAGTTTCATAACCCACAAATAGATTATGTTCTTCGTCTGCTGAGCGAGT
>NW_013666856.1:220164-224258 GCF_000517525.1 Limulus polyphemus | reverse complement strand
CCCACAAATAGATTATGTTCTTCGTCTGCTGAGCGATGAGTTAAAAGAAGGGGGGGGGGTATATGGAGTAGAATATTCTTTAACAGCATGCAGTCTTGGGGAGGATAACAATATTACAAACAGCTATCCCAACAGATGTTTTAACAATTATAAAACAAAAATCGATGACACGTCATTTTATCAGCCCACTGTTAAACACGTGAAAAACAAAGCCAATGAAAAAAATCGTAAACGAAACCTAGTCATTAATTGTTTTAAAAGTACATTCATCTTTTAATGGAAAATCGTGATGAAAAAGATTTCAGTAAAATACGCTGTAAATAACTACAGGAAGAAAGATAAAGCATTATAAACCAGCAGTGGATTTTTGACGGTTGAAAGGTAATAATTTTATACAACAAAAACAAACTTTATTCTGAAAGAACAATAAAAAGAATCAAATTTACAAAACTGGAATAACTAGAGAGATCAAGAAGTTTTCTTAGTTTCATCCAAATTATCTATCACGTGAAATTGTAAATCCCATTTTCAAGTACACAATTAATATTAACTTCTGATCAGAGCCGAACTAAAAATCAAATCAGTAGTTAATTTAAGAAACTGTTCTTTCTAATAATGATTACAAAGATAAAAATATAATAATAATATTCTTCTCCTCATTTTTCAGTTCAAACCTAGTGCTACAAATATTATATTATTAACTGATTTTTACAAAACAATTACAAGTACATATATTCTTACGCTAGGGTGAGCGAAAATTAAAACTAATCACATTTTTCAATGACTAGTACTCTCACTGGATCCGCTCACGATGTTCCCTAGGCTATTTTTTCAGTAGCCATAATACGACTTAAACTTACTCATTTAACCATGGGAACGAGAAAATGGTACTATTTGTGTTGCCATGGTGAAAAGCACATAGTTATGTGTCGGTTACCAACTGGAGAGAGAAGAGTCGAATTTTCTTATGATCATACAAAAAAGAATAAAATCAGTGGATTTAACTTTATGGATATTTAAGATCGTATTTGGATTGCTTTCAACTTCATAAATATTCATTTCATCAAGAAAAACATCATTTCGTTAGACAAATGTTCTGCATGACGTTAATCAGTCTATGTTGGTATAAAACTCTGACAAGTTCTGAAAAAAAATGGAAAAAAATATTATTTCAGATTATAAACATCAGCTGTTTAACATTCAAATTAACTATTTATTTTAAACCGTTTACTACCAGTAGGGTCCACATATATTAATTTTAGTTTATATCCGATAATACACTCAGCGTAAAGAACATTAAATGCTTGAGATCATTCATTTTATGTGTGAAATATACGGTAATTAATAGGATTAAGTGTAACGTTAATTGTTAATGGGATTAAGTGTAATATTAATTGTTAATGGGATTAAGTGTAATATTAATTGTTAATGGGATTAAGTGTAATATTAATTGTTAATGGGATTAAGTGTAATATTAATTGTTAATGGGATTAAGTGTAATATTGATTGTTAATAGGATTAAGTGTAATAGTAATTGTATTGTTGTTTTATTTTTGATCACTCATATGTTATTAGAGACAAGACACTATAACCAAAAATAGTCCTGGACCAACAAGAAATTTGGTGGATGCTAACCAAAAAAAGTCATGGACCCACAGGAAATTTGGTGGGCACTATAACCAAAAAAAGTCATGGACCCACAGGAAATTTGGTGGCCACTATAACCAAAAAAAGTCATGGACCCACAGGAAATTTGGTGGACACTAACCAAAAAATCATAGACCCACAAGAGATTTGGTGGACACTACAACCAAAAAATCACGGACCTACAAGAGATTTGGTGGACACTACAACCAAAAAGTCATAGACGGACGGACCCACAAGAAATTCGGTGAATAAACAGTTTAAAAAAGGGTGTTTCAAAAACAGGTGGGAACCAATAGACCTCACCTGTAATTCTAGGGTCAATATAGTGCATTAGAATAAGTACGAGTTAAAAAGTAATGTTTCCAAAACTGAAAACATTGTGAACTTTTGAATTAAGTGGAAAATTCAATACAAGATACTGATTACATCAATATAACAAAACGAAAAACTGCATGCTTTTGAATCACCCACAGAAATACAGTTTATTTGATTTGATTTAAAAGTAGGCTTCAGTACTTGTGGCTGAACAAAACCACTATCAAAATAAAAAATAGCCGACTTGGTGTGATAGTAAAGCTACCCGTTACCCCCTCCCCCCCATTAAGTGTTGGGTAACATTCTACAAAAAACAAAACAAAAAAAACAGAAGCTTTCCATCCTTTAATTTGTATAAGCTGTTGTTTGTTATTAATCATAATGTCGAAAAATGGGCTATGTGCAAGGCCCACCGTGGGTATCGAAACACGATTTTTAGAGTTATAAGCTCCAAGACTTATTACTGAGCCACCAGGGGGATAAATTTGCATAAGTATCTACTCTCGTTATTAGTGCATGAAATATACAAAACATTTAATGATTATTTTATTGGTCCATGTGTGTTTTGTCGTATTAATTACTTTATTTCAAACCTTGGGAAAACATGACTCAACGTGTGATCAGCTACGAGGACTTCTTATGGCGTGAAAAACCTTTATGGTTTAGAAACCTTCAAATGCTTTGAAGAATGTAAAAAACGGAGTTCTTTTCATGTTACTCAGCACTAAAATGTGCCAGGGTCGTCAGCTTTTTTTATTCCAACAATTTAGCTTATGATGACAGGGAAGACAAGAACAGAAATATCTTGTAGGAGTGACATGAAACAACACTGTTTGTTTGTTTTGAATTTCGCGCAAATCTACACGAGGGTTATCTGCACTAGCCGTCCCTAATTTAGCAGTGTAAGACTAGAGGGAAGGCAGCTAGTCATCACCACCCACCGCCAACTCTTGGGCTACTCTTTTACCAACGAATAGTGGGATTGGACGTCACATTATAACGCCCCCACGGCTAAAAGGGCGAGCATGTTTGGTGGGACGGGGATTCGAACCCGCGACCCTCAGATTGCGAGTCGAGCGCCTTAACCACCTGGCCATGAAACAACATATGCACAAATATGTTGAAATGGTTTCATTATTGTACCAGTAAATGGTAATATATTCAATCATTTAAGTAATGTAAGTGATATGATGACTAAATAGACTTAATATTTATTACGTTACTTAAGGCCGACCACAATATGAATAATGTTAATATAAAACAAAAACAAATAAACACTGTAAATAATAATAATCTACCAATTAGATCGAGTCGATTTTTACACATTATATTTTGTGTGAAAGAAACACCGTTATTACAAATAATAAATACTAAAAAACTGACGTCACGTTACGTCATTCTTCAAGCGATCTTCTTAAGAGTATTTATACACGCATATGTAAAAAAAATTAAAATTATATATATATAATACAAAACTAGCCGCTTCACCTCCCAAAACAATAAAAAAACTGAATTTATGTTTCGGTAATTGATGGTTCTTTATCTTCACAACTGATCCTGGATCGAGAGTTAGCAAATACGGTCTTTGTCACGTATGATTATGTTATCTCCTCTATTTTAAGTTTATCACAATCGTTAAATATTTATTATAATAAAATCACAAAACGCTTTCATGCTAAACAAATAAGACGTGTGTGTGTAAACACAGCCAACGTACACATGAACTTTGAAGTAATTCCTTACAAATGTCATGGTGACAGTACAGCCAACAACTACAGCTACATTGCATTAGAACTGTTGACTGCATTAGAGGTAAGAACGACAAAAACAATCACGAAGGTACGAAACAATAAGAGGCTAGATAAAGAAAAAACCGAACTGATCATCATAATTAAACGAGGCACATGTGAGAGTTCGACGTTTCAAAAGAAGTGTTAATACAGCGGAAGTCACGTGACGCTGCTGGCGTGAGCGAGGAGTTTCTCGAATGATCGTGATTTTTCTAGTTTGTTCGGGACGCCCTCTTTTTTAGTATACAAGACCGGCAAATAAAGAATAGAGAGGCAGACAAATTGAAGATAAATATAATTGAGTGAAGCGAACAGTAGGCACCATAAGTAAAGTGTGTGAAT
>NW_013666856.1:213328-219772 GCF_000517525.1 Limulus polyphemus | reverse complement strand
AAATTCTGTAGTATTAACAAAGTTAGTATCAAAGAAAGAATTAAATTAGTTTTAATTAAGAAAGGACTTGTATCGCTAAAGTTCCTCGGAAATAATTTATACCGGAAATTAACAAACGACCAGATACGTAACAGAAGTATTAAACTAGCAAGTATAGTAATTTTGACTCCACTAGGGCACTAACTGTCTGATATTTCTAATCAACATTGTGTTTTTTGGCAACACAAATCATTAATTCATTTTCTCACCAGCTCCTCCTGAAAAATATTCCTGGATGTAGAGTTTTCATTACTAATTTGACATAAAAATCATACAGGTTTTGCACATGACGTCAATCACGCTACCGCGTGTTTAATCTAGGTTTAGCAGTGTGAACTGGACTTGGTTTCATGAGGCACCATCATACTAATTACTTGTTGGACCGTAGGACAGCGACGGAATGGATGGATTTCAGCTGTTAATCAGAAAGATTGGGAACCGTCAGACCACAGCCATTTGTGTAGTGAACATTTTATAGCAGGTATAAATGTTCATTTGTCAACAGTATATAAATAAATATCACATAAATGTATCCTTTTATACTACTAGATAAAAATGTAAATGATCATCCAGTTCCAAAGCCAGGTAAAACTTGTGATAACATAACAGTATCAGCCTGCATTATTCCCCCAAAATGACATACAAACTTGTCAGAAGCCTCGCCTCTGTCTTGTGGCTCGGCTCAAACATGGATTAGAAGTCACATGGTCATTTCAGTATGATATTTGAGTAATATTTTCATATATAGATCTGGCATGCAATAAATTTTATCAGTCCATCACATTATAATTTTTTCAACAGTATTTAAATGACATTCCAATGTTAGAATTTTCTTGAAAGTTTGGAAATTTTACCATAAGAGTCAAATAGATCAGAAATAGTTTTATTTTTTATTTAGTTCTTCATAAATAATTGTTTTTTGCAACATAATATTAATAGTCTCAGACAGGATGCCAATACATATAATTCTGTTGATTAAATTTCCAGCTGCTATGAGTGACCACCCAGTCTCCCCTGACCATATATTCCTACTGTGTTTTCTCACATCAAGTCACCCCAGAAGAGGTGAGCAGAGAAGAATATGGCCAAATTTCACACACGTCAAGCAATGAAATAAAGGAAGTCGACAGAGGTGAATTGTGGTAGCGATACGGCTGCGTCTCTCACGACGTCGGTAAATAATCCATATGGTAAAACATAGGGGTCGCTTTGCAGCCACGCTAGCTTCTGCAGGTATGGCTGTCGATGTTTTTAATATCCTCAGATAATGTCAGTGACAAAGTATTTGACATAATTTTCTGCTGAGCTCATCTCACATATGGTATAACAACAGTACTATAGACTCTAGCGTGACGTCCAAAATGGTGGACAAGCATTTTTCCAACATATTAACAAGGATAGTATAATGTAAATCAGACTGCAAGCCCTTTCACTACGACGCATGTGGTCACAAGTTCTGGGAAGGTAAGATGCTCACTGGACATCTTCCTCAGAGTGGTTTAAAGATGTTGTTTTGGATTCATAAAACCACCGCACGAGTGGCCCTTTTCTGGCCGGGTACATGTATAGAAAGCTTCCTTGTTAGTACTTCACTTACTCGACGTTTAATTCGTTTGTGGAAAATCCAGGGCTGCGGGCACTAGCCGTCCCCAATTTTGAACTGATAAAACTAGAGCAAGGCGCTGTAATAAGGTCAAGTCACTGGCGGGGAGACGTTTCTCCTCCTTGTCAAACGGTTTTTCACTGAATTTAGTCATATGTTTACAGATGAGTTACGTGTTTATGAGATTACAAGGTGAATCAATGTGCTAGATTTTTATTGTTTATTTAAAGTTGAAAGTTTAAGAAAACCAAGAATCTAAAAAAAAAAAAACTGACTCTCAATCTGGCTTTTTTTTTTCCAAAAAATGAAGCTTTGCGAAAAGCTTGGGTCCGTTCCTGCCGTGGAGTGGACAGTTTTAATTAAGACACTGAACGGACTTGCCCTATTCATTTTGAGACTGGCATGAAAGCTACACTGACGAATCTTCATCGAAAACGGAAACTTAAATAAAAGTGACGCATACTCATAAAATATTCTGTTTAAAATCAGTCTTATTCACTGACATTGTAATTGTAAATCGAAGGCGTAGGTGTGAGAAGTTTGTTTTAGTAGCATTGGGCTATCTGCAGTGTACACCGCGCGAAATCGAATCCCAAATTTTACCGTTGTCTTATAGTGGGGACGAGAAGTGGAAGGTTCGTTTGTTTGTTGTTGTTAAGCTGAAAGATACACAATGGGCTGTCAGTGCTGTGACCTCCAAGGGTATCGAAAACAGTTTTTAGCGTTATAAGCCTTCAGACTTACTGGGGAAGAAATGGAAGGTAGACAGCAGTTCAAGGAACCTGTGTTTTCTCGCAGCCAGACTGATAAAATCAATCCACAAAGAAACCTTTCAAATCTACAAATTGCTATGATGTGTTTTCTCGCAGCCAGACTGATAAAATCAATCCACAAAGAAACCTTTCAAATCTACAAGTTGCTATGATGTGTTTTCTCGTAGCCAGACTGATAAAATCAATCCACAAAGAAACCTTTCAAATCTACAAATTGCTATGATGTGTTTTCTCGTAGCCAGACTGATGAAATCAATCCATAAAGAAACCTTTCAAATCTAAAAATTGCTATGATGTGTTTTCTCGCAGCCAGACTGATAAAATCAATCCATAAAGAAACCTTTCAAATCTAAAAATTGCTATGATGTGTTTTCTCGTAGCCAGACTGATAAAATCAATCCACAAAGAAACCTTTCAAATCTACAAATTGCTATGATGTGCTTTCTCGCAGCCAGACTGATGAAATCGATCCACAAAGAAACCTTTCAAATCTACAAATTGCTATGATGCTTTGAAATTACTGCCACTCTTAAAACAAATGTGTTATTATGGTATCCAAACAGGAAATTTTCGCCACCAAGAAGCAAAACTTAATGCTTTGATAAAAGAAAACCAACAACTGAAGAAAATAGTATTATCGAACAGTCTGACAGGAATAGAAAATATCTTAAGAACGTGAGATTTCCATATCAGCTCAAATACAGAAAATTCTTTAGAAAAAAACAACAAAAAAAAACAGATTGTATGAGGAGAATAGCTTTTGCTTGAAGCCTCCGAACAGTTTCGATGAAAGCCTACAGGATGCTTCGTCCCAGAGATGCTGTCTTACTGCACTAAAAAAAATCCTACTTGTATACCAGGATTCATTACTTAATGGTTTCTTTTGATAAAAAACAAAAAAACATTACTCTCGGATTTTGAGAAACTTTCATTTGAAAGTTGATTTAAGTTTTGCATATGATTTAAGTGAAGACAATGCGAACCCCTTATTCTGATAATGGCGAGAGGTATTAAGAAGTGGAAGTAGCCACTCTGTTTAGAGTTTTATGGCTAGAGGTATCATTAAGAAGTGGAAGCAGCCACTCTATTTAGAGTTTTATGGCGAGAGGTATCATTAAGAAGTGGAAGCAGCCACTCTATTTAGAGTTTTATGGCGAGAGGTATCATTAAGAGTGGAAGCAGCCACTCTATTTAGAGTTTTATGGCGAGAGGTATCATTAAGGAGTGGAAGCAGCCACTCTATTTAGAGTTTTATGGCGAGAGGTATCATTAACCACTCTATTTAGAGTTTTATGGCGAGAAGCACTGTTTTGGTCGTGATTCAAGAAGTTGAGAAAACAAGATTTCATGTTATGGCTATTGTATGTGATTTAGCTGGGAAAAATCGCGGACTCCTACGTGAGCATAATATGTATCCAGAAAATTCCAGTTTCTCCAATCCATCGAACCTGAACCCGGTGTTTCTTTTTCCCGACATTCCTCATACGACCGGGGCGGCTACCGAGATCCTCTCCTGTGGCACAGTTATTCCAAAGAAATATTGACTCTTGATGTTGCAGAAGAGAACAGAGGACAACTTAAAACAGAATACAGGTTATGTTAGAAGCATCTCGCAGTTATGGGTAAAGACAGAACGTTACTATGGCAGTAAAAGCTTTCCTGAAATACAAAAGGAAATAGTTTTCGAGTTGGTTGAAATTTTGTTGAGGTAACGAACTCGAGAGTGAACAAGAAACGTACTAAAAGGGCATATGGTATCCATCTGACAATAACATATTTAATGACGTATACGGTGGAAAGTATGGGTGTTTTGGGGAAAAATGTAACTTTAATAACAATTAATAGTTTGAAAAACATACTTGTGCAGATGGGAAAAGAAAGGAAAATACACTACGTCATGACATCTAGAATAAACCAAGATTGTCTACAATGTACAAACCATCCTCTTCCTACAAAGACGTTGAAAAAAATCACCCAAAGCTCCTCCTCCCTATATCAAGTCCTCCGACGGGACAGCGATAAATTTACGAACTTTCAACGCTAAAATCCGGGGTTTGATTATCCGCGGTGGACACAGCAGATAGCCCAATGTGGCTTTGCTTTAAAAATAACGAACCAACTAAACTACCTTATATCAAAGCATTCATGAGCAGCCTCCAAATGTATTTATCCTGATGAAGTAGGAGTTACGTCAGCAGTAACGTTGGAAGTATCTGTTTAATCTAATACTGATTGTAATGAAAAAATATGACATCCACGTGCTTATGGAAAATATTTCTGTAAATATGGAACCAGAACTGAACATGA
Source organism: Limulus polyphemus (assembly GCF_000517525.1). Taxonomy (NCBI): domain Eukaryota; kingdom Metazoa; phylum Arthropoda; class Merostomata; order Xiphosura; family Limulidae; genus Limulus; species Limulus polyphemus. The sequence continues at coordinate 215,050 of NW_013666856.1, read as the reverse complement.
AGTGGAATGTTGAAATTTTGTAGCAAGTTTTGCTGTTTTTTAAAAGCATCAAGGATGCTCCGGATCTTCAAGTCAGGTGATGCAACATTCTTATGATCAGGATAGTCGGATTGCTACATTGTCGAAAGGTGGGTCTTTTTATCAGATGTCTGAATGGCTAGAAAGTGTGCATTCTATGGAAAATTTCAATATGATATTATTTAAATGATAAATCCCATCTTGTGAACAAAAGGACAGAAACATTATGCAGAAAGCACCCATCAGAAGAAATACGAAGACTTTATCATGTGTTCTGCTTTATTCGTATTCCTCACATAAACAAAAACCTTTGAAAAATAATGAGCAAAAACTGAAAATAAAGTATTGAATTTTGTTCTTGTACGTGAAAGTACGGACATTATAAAAATATTTTAATCGTGATATCTTCATTTTTATAAATATTGCTTACTGCATATAATGCCATGAAATGTGTAATTGCTTTAATAATATTCAGTTCTAGTTTCACTGTTTTCCTTATAAAAGTATAAACATTAATCAGTCCAATTAAATGTTTACACGTCTGAAGTATTTGGTACCAGTGGCGTCAGGTAGTGACATCTTATTGGTGACAGACCTTATACAGTGTGCGTCTAAAGATCTCGAGCTAAAGGAAAGACAACTAGTCAACTATTCGGTTAATCTCTTCTAATCAAATAGTGGGATTTAACCTTCACTTTATACTAACACACGGCCATAAAGTGCAGAGCATGATTAAACAACCATAACTAGCAATTTACGGACGACACCTGAATATAGAGTAAATAAATACTCCTAAAAATAATGAGCCGGGCGAGGCCTAGTATTAAATAAGGGTCTGTTGCGTCATCGAAATCACGTGACTGGTGTGGCGCCACCTATTTTCTAGAACTATCCTGTACCTTGGCGAATGCTCTAGTATTTACTAGATATAGGGTAGTCTGGTATATAAAAGAGGGTGACAACGTGACGGGAAGGTAATGTAATGTGTGTGTAGATAGTGAGTAATTGAACTGCAGTCAGAAGTATTGTTGACGTTGATATAGCGTTTGTTTTAGCGCGAATATTGAAATCAAGTGTATCGTAAAGTTGTATTCGGAAAGAATAAACCAGTTTTATTAAGTAAATACTAGTGTCGCTATAGTTTCGTCTGAACGAAGTTACGGAAAATTAATTAACAAACGGAGACGTAACAAATTGGTGTCTGAAGTGGGATAAAAAAAAAGGAAACGAGAAGCGGCAAATCAAACTACAGCATAGCAGACTTGATGGCAGCAATACAAGAACAGCAAAAGAAACAAGAAGAACGAGAAGAGAAATTACAACAGTTGTTGGAAGAAAAAGTAAAGAAACAAGACGAACGAGAAAAGAAACAGGAAGAAAGTATCCAACAGTTGCAGGAAAGTCAGCAGCAACTACAGGAAAATCAACGACAATGGCAAGAGGTACAAATGGAAAACATTATAAAATTTAAAACCGAATTAGATACGTTAAAGGACGGTCTGTTGTCTTTCACACAAGGAGGATACATTGACCATCTACTTAATCAGCCCCAGACAATGGCAAGCCCCTTACAAAGCCCGCAGCTAAACACTAATGCAGACATATTCAGTCCCGTTAGAAGTCACATCTTAGATATGAATGTCAGTAATAGGAGTGATCCAGTGCGAAGGAAGCCACAGGAATTCGATGGGATGGCACCGTGGG
>NW_013666856.1:201961-212328 GCF_000517525.1 Limulus polyphemus | reverse complement strand
TAAATACTTGTGTCGCTAAAGTTTCGTCGGAACGAAGTTACGGAAAATTAATTAACAAACGGAGACGTAACAGGTCTATAGTCCTGTTACAGTAATACTGCACTCTGTACTTTGGGTACATTATACAATGGACAAACAATTTCCAATTCACTCTAGCTACTCTGTCAATTAAAAATTATGGACAGCTAGTCCTTGGATGATATACGAGAATATCCGATACAAGCATAACAATAGTCTTTAACCAGGCCGTTCTACGTCATAGAAAATATTCATATTTTAAACCTTTTAGCTATACATAAACTCACAAAAATAAACAAAACTATACATAAAACAATGATTGCCTTGTTTCTTACCGTAACTGCTAAAACTGGAAACCAACTAGTCTTGGCAAGTTTGTTGTCTAGAGCTGGCCGATAGGACAGAGCGGTCACTTTGTTGTTTCACGAAGTTTATAAAGACCTAAAAATAACAAAAAGACAATAATCTAGTGACAAAAATTTCTAGAGATGTGCAAAAAACAAACAAACAATTAAACTATTCAGAAGAAGATTTATTGAAAGCATGCTAAAAAACAACTAAACTATTTACAAAAAGATTTATTGAAAGCCTACTAAAAATAACAACTATTTACAAGAAAGTTTACTGAAGCCCTATTACAAAACAACTAAACTAGTTTACAAGAAAGTTTACTGAAGGCCTACTAGAAAACAACTATTTACAAGAAGATTTATTGAAAGCATACTAAAAAATAACTAAACTATTTACAAGAAAGTTTACTGAAGGCCTACTAGAAAACAACTAAACTATTTACAAGAAGATTTATTGAAAGCCTACTAAAATAACAACTAAACTATTTACAAGAAAGTTTACTGAAGGCCTACTAAAAACAACTAAACTATTTACAAGAAAGTTTACTGAAGGCCTACTAAAATCAACTAAACTATTTAATAGAAGATTTATTGAAAGCATACTAAAAACCAACTAAACTATTTACAATAAAGTTTACTGAAGGCCTACTAAAAAAACAACTAAACTATTTACAATAAGATTCATTGAATGTCTATCAACAAGAATGAAATGTCAAACAGCCAGCATTTTATAATGATATTTTCGTTTTTTTATGTTTGTTTGTTTGTTTGAATATGTGCAACTAGGCTAAACACATTAAATGATAAGTACTGATACCTATTCAAGAAAAATACCATGAGGCACCTTTCCTTCAACACAGACACAAATATTTCGTATGTCACTACAACTATGACATCAAGAAACATACCATGAGGCACCTTTCCTTCAACACAGACACAAATATTTTCGTATGTCACTACAACTATGACATCAAGAAACATACCACGAGGCACCTTTCCTTCAACACAGACACAAATATTTCGTATGTCACTACAACTATGACATCAAGAAACATACCATGAGGCACCTTTCCTTCAACACAGGCACAAATATTTCATATGTCACTACAAATGTAACATGAAGAAACATACCATGAGGCACCTTTCCTTCCACACAGACACAAATATTTCGTATGTCACTACAACTATGACATCAAGAAACGTACCATGAGGCACATTTCCTTTAAAACAGACAAATATTTCATATGTCACTACAACTGTAATATCAAGAAACATACCATGAGGTAAACAGAAAAGATTAAAAGAGAGGTTAGGTTCGTATTTTAACTCGATATGCCCATAAGTTTAATTTTAACTAACTGTAGACAGCAACATATCCACAACTATTGATAATGTTTTATTACCACAATCCAAACTTTACTGAGAACCAAAACAACTTACATTGTCCAAAGTGTTCTGACAAACTGAGTACTCTCCAATGGGCAGATCTGTTAGTGCTGCTTCCATTTTGGAAAAGACATACGCCAGAGATATGTTTTCAGATTTCAGCTCGAACTGTAGCATGTTGTAGTGTTTCTCCTAGGAGCAAAAAATAGATTTCTTAAAAATATAAAAACATATTTTTATGAAATAAAACGAATACACACATACACATATATAAGCATACTGAAACTGTGTGATCAAAACAGTTTCCTTGAGCTAGAAAACATGTCAGATATTCTGAACATCCTTGATGAATAACTGGGCCGGGCATGGTCTAACGGTTAGCTCATAGGACTATGAAATTGAGGGTCCTTGGTTTGCCATAGTTGCCGTAAAATCGAGCTCTACACTTTGGGGAACTGAGGGTGCATTTATAAGGGTGACTGTGAAATTATACTAACTGGTCACACAATAGAAGTCCACAAGTTTGTGGTGGGTTTTCTCGGCTAGCTGTCTTTCTACTGGTCTATCATTTTAAAATTAGGGATGGCTAGCAAAGATAACTCTACTGTAGCTATTTATATAATCAGATGGAGGAACAAATGTGAAAATTAACCTATGTTCCATTGTTGTGCTATTTATTGAAAGAGGTTGTCAATAGTATATTATACAAGAAACAGTTTATTAAGATTAACCTATGTTCCGTTGTTACTTGTACCATTTACCGAAAGAGGCTGTTGAGAACATATTATCCGAGAAACTGTTTATTTGGGAAAGAAAGAACTTGTGCATGTTAGTCAAAAATATAATGAGGTAAATAAATGACACTTTAGGAACAACAACATAAACCTGAGTGTAAATGAAAATTCAGAAACAAAAATGCCAAAAAAATTCCGATTTTTTGCAAAGTGTGACAACCCGTTTGGAACAGTTGTAATAACATTCTCACTTAGAATGGATTAATTACATTGACATAAATATATTTTGTCCTCTATCACCAACTGACCGTGCTGGTTTATATAAAATGTGCTTTCTTATTACTTGCTAGACATGGTCACTACTACTATAAGAATATTTCAACTTACAATTAAACTGTTGCAATTTGTAATGTGGCCATAGAATACAATGGAAAAAGTTATTCTAAACGATGTTCTGTAATACTATCCACTAAACGTTTTTAATTAAAGTCATGATTAGCCTACGTTGTATAAACATACTCACTATTAAAGTGGACAGAAACATGGTGCTGCAGCAGACATTCCCAAAATAGAAGGTGAGACATCTTTACAACACGAAAACATAAGTTGCACTTTCGTTAATTTTTCAGTAACTTTGAAAATACTTGCAAATCATTTTCTGACCCCTAATTCATTTTGTCCCACTATAAATGTATCATGGAATAAATGATTTCAATGGATATAAAAGCGACAAATTAAATGGAAGAAGCTACGAGCTTAACATACTATTGTAAACTGCTGCAAACTATGAAAGAAAATAAGGTGAACAATCTTGTCAAAATGACCTTTTTAATTGTTACCGTTCAATATTAATAATAATAATGACTTCGAGGTGTCACCAGAGGCTTGCTAAGGGATGAAAGTGAGGGTGAAATCACAGTTGGAGTGTTATTCACCACATGGTGTGTTGCTATAGGTGGATGCTGTCACTAGGCAGACAGCATTATTATGGACAGTATTATTGTAGGCAGATAGTTCAATAGCTATTATGCGTAAAACCACGAGACATTTGTATTTTATTGTCAATTATAGTTTCAACATATGTCATCAACACTGTAGTCTATATTTTTGATGACGAGGAACCCACTTTGAGACTATATATGTATTGCTTGGAGACGGCTTGTATGGGTAATGAAGAAAAACTTTAACATAACAGCAAATGTACAACGTTTCCGACAAGGTTCTGTTATCATCAGGTACCATGATGCAATTGTCTCGTTCAAGTAAGGGTTTTATTTATGAAAACAACACGTTACATGGGATGCAACTTTCAGGACAGACAACTGTATGTATATAAATTAGAGAAGTAAAAATGATAAAACTAATGAATTAGTGAAGTGTTTTATGTATAAAGTGTTGGATAATTGTAAAAGTATGTAAGGCAAATTATTGGCTATGATATATCTGCTAGTTCAAATACTAGATAAATTACGACATTATTTGAGATAACACTTTTTACATATGTAATACAAAACATCAGCTTATTATAATAAGAGTTATATCCTTAAAATAATGTAAATTATTCAAAACTTTCATAACACATGAAAATTAATTACTAACTGCTATATTAACTGTCTCATTCAAAATATAGTTTTAATTGTAACTTTTAAGACATATAATTAAATATAGACTATAGTGTTGATGACGTATATTGAAACTATAATTGATATATAAAATACAAATGTCTTGTGGTTTTACGCATAAAGGTTATTGAACTATCTGCCTAGTAACAGCAGCCACCTATAGCAACACACCCTGTGGTTAATAACACTCGAACTGTGATGCCTCTCTCACTTCCATCCCTTAGCAACCCTCTGGTGTCCCTTCCAAGTCAGGGGCACTATGACGTCATAGTCTAGTCCCGCTCTTATCGCCTAAGACAGTCAGTCAGTGCATGGTATCTGAAGTATCCGGATAACTATTGACGATATATATAATTCAACTCTGCGTTATTTAATATATATAAGTAGTTTTTCAAAAATCAAAGATTACTTTTAATACCAATGAGTTTATGCCACTTATCTTTTACATAAAAAATCAATTCAAGTTTCAATGGAGAATGTACTCATATTTTTTCCTTTAACGTGCCTTTAACATTTGGCCTCAAAATTATCCTATTGCAAGTGTTACCGCGTTTGTTTTTCCTGTGATTATTTTTCGAAAGAGAAACGAATACAACAGATTCCACTGAACGTCCTATTTACATTTACACGTATATTTTGGGAGTTGTTTCTGCGCAAGGTAATGTATATTTCCGTTCCAGCTCAGCGGTAAGCTTATGGGCTTATAAAGCTAAAATTCCAGGTTCGATTTCCGCGCGGAAGGCTCACTATGTAGCTTTGCGCCTAAATAAACAGTTCATTGCGATTAACTGATGCATCAGTGACATGTGTTTACGGTGTAACAATTTTCTTAGGCGAGAACAACTTTCTTTAATTAAGCCTTAATTTCAGTACGCTTGATTTGCTGTTTTCGAGTCCTTAACTATCTTTGTTTAAAGGTTTTCTCACTAAAACGTTTAGCACTGAACAGTAGACCGCTATTGGAGTTTAAGTCAATTTATTGTATTACGTTGTGTTTTCTTCAAATACCTGTGTTCAATAGAACGTGTGTGGTGGGAAAACAAGCGTCAGTTTTTATTCGTGCTATCGCTATCTGTTATCGGTAAAATATTTTAACCATTAAATCAATACATTTTGATTGACTGAAACCCAGTGTGTTGACTGTCTAATCACGGTGATATGACAGAATAAGTTTCATTTCATATCTGAAGGTGAAGTAATCCAAACAGTGCATAGTAAGGTGTGTACGATGTTTCAGATAAAGCATGCAACGGTGTCATGCACAACCAGCATACTTTTAACATCTGCTTTGGTCTATTTATGCAACTAATGGAGAGATAAAAACGAAACACTATTGTATTATTTCTTGTTTCCCTGAACTTTGACATGGTCCAGTCTCCTTTGGTCAAGTAACAAGCAAGTGATAAATTTACACTAGCAATTCCTCAAACCACCATATGTCACGGTCTTAACGATCAAACCACCATGCGTCACAACAGTTTTAACAATCAAACCACCATGCGTCACAACAGTTTTAACAATCAAACCACCATGCGTCACAACAGTTTAACAATCAAACCACCATGCGTCACAACAGTCTTAACAATCAAACCACCATGCGTCACAACAGTCTTAATCCTCAAACCACCATGCGTCACAACAGTCTTAATCCTCAAACCACCATGCGTCACAATAGTCTTAACCCTCAGACCACCACCATGCGTCACAACAGTCTTAACCCTCAAACCACCACGCGTCACCGTCTTAACCCTCAAACCACCACGCGTCACCGTCTTAACCCTCAAACCACCATGAGTCACCGTCTTAACCCTCAAACCACCATGCGTCACGGTCTTAACCCTCAAATCACCATGCGTCACGGTCTTAACCTTCAAACCACCATGAGTCACCGTCTTATCCCTCAAACCACCATGTGTCACCGTCTTATCCCTCAAACCGCCATGCGTCACCGTCTTATCTTTCAAACCACCATACGTCACGGTTTTATCCCCCAAACCACCATGCATCACGGTTTTATCCCCCAAACCACCATGCGTCACCGTCTTATCCCTCAAACCACCATGCGTCACGGTTTTATCTCTCAAATTACTGACTTGTTTTTATACTGTTTGGAACGAATGGAGTCATGTATTGCTTCATATTGACTAATTATATGTTTCTGCTGTTTCAATACATTTTCTATCTAAAATTACTCGAAAGCACATGAAACCTCAACAATTATTAGAGAGATTAAATGCAAGACATTTTTATTTTATTCTTGTGGTGAGTGACACGTTATGTTATAAAGGGCCCTATAACCCACAAAGTCATGACATTACACCACTTAACTTTGCCCAAGGTATGTCAAAAATAAGACAATAGAAAAACAAACAATTCTGACATAGGTAATACTGATACTGACTATTTATTATATTTAATCAAACCTCACGTTTTCTTTCAAAAGAGAAGTAATCTGATGAAAAGTTCAATAAGATTGCATCATTTAATTGGCTTGCTGTGACCACGTGCTTAGTTCGCACGCTCTTTGCACGCGATATCTCTGAGACCTTCTCTTCCGCGACTGAACAGCAATAATTTAGTACAGTAGTACTTGCACTAAAAACAGGTTGTATGGTTTGAGGTCAGAAAGCATTATATAAGTTACTGGTTTCTTTTCATTGAAAATGTTACTTGAAGTCTGACACCGTACATATATAAATGTTTTTAACGTAAAACAATAAGTTTACAGTAATCGAATATGATGATGAAAACTCAACCTGATGTAGGCAACCAGTTCATAATCGAATTTTGGCTTTGATTTCGCCGGGTAAATTGCAACCTACCAACACTTTACAGTCTATGTTTCTTATATTTTTCACAAATATACATCCTAATGTTTTAACTAGTTTAGTTTTTACATCTAAATCATTAATAATCCCATACCAACAACGAGAAAACACAAACATACAAAAAATAAAAACACGTATAATAAAACCGGAATTAAAATACTGTGGTTAAGTACAACATTTAAAATCTATACTCTATGTATGGACTAGCGAACCCTACAGTCCACATTTACAAGGCCGCTATAATGCAAATTTAATTTCTTTAACCAAGTTACGAACGGTAATTAGTAGGCCTATTTATTTACGTGCTCTAATGTAAACTAATATCAAACTTGGGATCCGCTATCAGGTACTCCCCGTAAAAGTGATTTCGCGAAATGCCCAGATTCCCTAAGGGGGGTTGAGTAAGGCATTTTACTTTTGTGCAAACATCGGGTCCGAGACGATTCGTTTGGTACTATTTAGAAGTCGGCGCCACTAGTGGTTTGGACACACAGACAGACACTGAATCTTATGATATAGATAATAAACACGTTTTATATTTCTTGTGTGTATGACTGGTGATGGTAAAAAGCTGAAACTATACACTATATACAACTAATACAAAAAGTGCCCCAATATTTCCCACATGGTCTGGATTTGTGGCTTAGCTTCTACGTTAGAGCTTGAAGTTGCCGTATTCACCTTTTTACAGTAAACGTATCTTTGTTTTGTCTGTTTCTTGAATTTCTACTCGACAGCTTTCTGTGCTAATTTTGAGGAGATGGAATAGGGGTAAAGCAGCAGGTCAATAGCACCCACTGCCATTTCGTGGGATAATCTGATCGAATAGTGCGATTTGACTGTCACTCTAATAATTCTGCTCTGTTCCTAAGTGCCGAGCGCAGTTTTTGCTTTCAGCGGAACGAGACGCGAATCTACTAGATGGAATGTGCTTTATATGAGCACTTTCTTTCTGTATGTCTTTTCATGTTGTAGATTGGTTGTTGTAAAAAGTATTAATTATTTAAAAAATATTGCATTAACTAGTACATGAATAAAATTGAATTCCCCTTGGACAGAATGTCTGTGCATTGCAGGTTAACCTCCAACTATCTCTTATACAGCTGGGTACTCTGAAACAACTGGGGTAAAGTATCTTGCTCAAGGACAACAAGAACATTACGGCAAGCAAGCTACGGAACTCGCAACTTTCAGACTACGAGTATACTGACCGCGTTGCCCTCGCGTACCATTTGTTTCTGTATTTTTGCAGCAGTGAACTGGTAGTAAAACTGGCCATTTTATTCACAAACGAAAAACCTAAATTATTACCTTACTTATAATTGTAAGCAGTGGCGTGCTACAACTAAAATGTGAAGTAATTATTTGAATTTATGTATAAAAAAATGAAAACTACTCTAGTACCTATCGCCTTACAACTTTTACGTTAGTTTAATAATCTCCTTGATTTTAGAAAAATCAAATAATGTTATTGTAAAACTGACCTATATCAACGAGGTAGCGCTACTGTATAACTGGTATCTATAGGTTTGTTTGTTGCTCAAAGCTTCATAATGGACTATCCGTGTTTTGCCCAATTTTGTTAGAATTATAGACCTACAGTCTAATAGAGGCAGGCAATTATGGTGCAATTATTTTAATTATTTGTTATTTTATACATAAAAAAACAAAAAAATTCTTAACTTTTGATACAAATAAACAAGAAATGGAAAACAAAATCACTGTCGTAAGTAGAGTGTTTTACAACTGATTCATTTAATGGTTTACAATTTCTGTATGCTTGAAAGACCTTCTAGCGATTCTAATGAACAATAAAAACTTCTCATTTATTATACTTCTCTCCTTTACCATATTTTCGTCCATCGTTTTAAAATTAACCTTTTTTGAATGAAGAAATTTTTATGAACCCTAAACCTCTGCGAAAATATAGAAAATGGGCTTATTTTATAAAAAGCCACATTGGGTTATCTGCTGGGTCCAACGCGGGGAATCAAACCCAGAATTTTTGCGTTAAGGCTTTAAACTTACCGCTGTCCATTAGGGGAATTCATAAAATTGGGCTTTCAAGTAACACGACATACATATCACCTTAGTTTTATGAAAACAGAGATTTACTTTATTAGTGCTACTGATACCGAATGTTCTTTATTAACTGAATGTACAGGATGTTGGATCATTGGACCAACCCTATATTGGAAAAATAATGTTGACTATAATGCCAAATTTATGAAGTTTGTGTGGAAAGCTTTAAGTCAACAGTAGAAGTCTGTTGAGAACAAAATCGTCTGATGTGTGAATAAAGTTTTAGTACTAAAGATATGTCTGTGAATTGCCAAAGTCAGTCTGAATCAGACAAGTCTGAATGTAAAGTGATCTTCACGTCAACAATAAAAGTACTTTTGTCCATCATACAGTTTGAAAATTTCATTTGTAAAACTACTATATCTAAATGCCTATTGAAGTTTTTTCAGTATCCCTGTATATTGTATTTGGTATCAAGACACACAGTGGTGTGTCTTGCTAACAAAACAAAACTGCACAACATCCAGTGTGATATTAACTTTAGGTTTTTAAACCATCAGTATATTCACCCCATTATAAATATTATAAAATTTTGCACTTGTCCAGAGAAAAATTGGATAAGTTGATTGCAAGCTTTCTACCACATAGTATTTTTAAAAGTGGACCACTTTTAATATTATAAAAATTGGATGCGAAATCTGAAATTTATAAGCCCAAAACCACCATAATGTAAAAACTTTTACATGATATTTGTGTACTACTTTGCATCAGACTACAAACTAATAAAAATGTTCTCGGGTATGCAAATACCTTTGTTTCTGGCACATAGCTGGTATATTTTATAATATCACTGTATAAAAATACACAAGGAACATGATGTCCATTGAAAAACAACTTGGCTGAAAAAGGTGTGGACAAAAATAAAGTAACTGAAAGATATGAACTAAAAGTTACTGAAGTATTGAAGAACAATCAATTGTATTACAATGTCTCCAAATTTAATAAGTGCTTGATGCTAATTATTCCAAACTATATCTGAGTATCAAAAGTATGTCCTTTGTGGTTATTTTTACCTAATGTACAACAGAAAAGAATTATATCTGGTCAAAAACAACGTAGTTGTAAATGAAGGTATGTCCAAAATAAACCCAAAAACCAGAGAGAATTACAAGAGAAAGATATGAAATCAAATTTTGTGGCCAAAATGAGAAAATATTGATGATTAATACTTTTATGCAAACTATTGTGACTAAGCATTCAAAATTTTACAAACTTTGTAGAGTATGCATATCTAATACAAGAGATTACGTGGGCTACTGTTTTATGTTCAGCTATGCACCAACAAGAAACAGAAGCCCATGTGATCTCTTGTATTGGACCAGAAAGATTTTGTAAAACTTTGAATGC
>NW_013666856.1:187133-201027 GCF_000517525.1 Limulus polyphemus | reverse complement strand
GCATTCAAAGTTTTACAAAATCTTTCTGGTCCAATACAAGAGATCACATGGGCTTCTGTTTCTTGTTGGTGCATAGCTGAACATAAAACAGTAGCCCACGTAATCACTTGTATTAGATATGCATACTCTACAAAGTTTGTAAAATTTTGAATGCTTAGTCACAATAGTTTGCATTAAGTATTAATCATCATTTTCTTATTGTGGCCACAAAATTTGATTTCATATCTTTCTGTTGCAATTCTTTTTTTTAACAGCTATGTCGTTTTTGATTAGATTTTCTCTATTATAGTATGAACTGTTATGAAATCAGCAATGTAGTATAATGTGAAAAGTTAACTCTAATATGAAGTGTATAATATCATGTTCAACAGCATTCTGTACAAGGACAAGGTATGCAAACTGTGACTCACCTCACTATGCATATAGGTTTAATAATGTCAAAATGAAAATCATATGTGTGCACACTTATAAGATTATTTGATACACTGGATTCAGTTTTCTGCACATTCCTTGTTATATTTGATATTTCAAATAGCATCCAATTAGCTTACTTTGGATCAAATGACTGGTTTTACTTAAAGTACCTGTTAATCTAGAACACAGATACAGGCAATAGATGAGAAGCAAAACATGTTTTTTTATGTAGTTTCAACCTATAACAAGAAAAAATAAACTTTCAGGATTGACTGTTTCAAGCACCCAAAATAATAGATAGGTAAGTGATAACAGTGCAGTATTACATTAAGAATCCATGATTCAAATAAGGATCATTATGAGATAGTTAAATCCTTAAGTAGAAAATACACTAACCTTAAGAATGGCATCACGGAATGTGCGACAGAACCATCGCTCCACAGAGTCCACCTCATTCTCTTTTGTTCTTATAGTAATGTAATATCCTTCTCCAAATCTGTTCTTCAGATGTTGAATACTCCCTAGGCACTTAAAGTGGCCATTGACCATGATGGCCAGTCTGGTACAGAGAGCTTCACATTCTTCCATACTAGATCATAAAAACAAAATTCCCCATCACCGAGATATATGACCATGATGGCCAGTCTGGTACAGAAAGCTTCACATTCTTCTGTACTTGATCATAAAACAAATTTCCCCATCACCCAGATATATGACCATGATGGCCAGTCTGGTAAAGAGAGCTTCACATTCTTCCATACTAGATCATAAAAACAAAATTCCCCATCACCCAGATATATGACCATGATGGCCAGTCAGGTAAAGAGAGCTTCACATTCTTCCATACTAGATCATAAAAACAAATTCCCCATCACCAAGATATATGACCATGATGGCCAGTCTGGTACAGAGAGCTTCACATTCTTCTGTACTAGATCATAAAAACAAAATTCCCCATCACCAAGATATATGACCATGATGGCCAGTCTGGTACAGAGAGCTTCACATTCTTCCATACTAGATCATAAAAACAAAATTCCCCATCACCCATATACATATATATATCACAGTACAAAACGTTTTGTATTTCTCGTTACTAGACCAACAAGAAAACCAATCACTTCATGAATAATCTTCATATACGAGAATTTGGCCAATATGAAGAACCTCAAATTATTCTATAGGAGATTAAAAATTCAAGAATAACTCACAGGCACACACACACACACACACAAAAGTTTACATTAACATAATAAACGTGACCAATATTTATTCTAAGACTACATAAAAATTAAAACAAAATTATGAAAACTTTAAATACATTAACTTTGCAACTATTATAATATTTTTATGTTGAGTTTATATTTACAGGATGTCCATTATAGCTTTTAGAACACATACAATTGAGCTTATTAATGACAGAAAAAACATTCATCAGAAAGTTTACAGAACTTTAATCAGAATATTACTGAAACAATGAAACACAACACAAATTATTGGCAGATAATCTTTAAAAAATAAAAAGCATATTTACCTATGAGAGGTAAGGATGACACAACGACCCCCTCGGACTAAGTCAATAATCAGGTTCCATAAAAATCTCCTCGTGAATGGGTCCATTCCGGTTGTTGGCTCATCCTTATCAAACCCAAAAACATAAAAGTTTCTAAACATTTAACTCTATAAAATTGTTAAGCTATAAGTAGTTAGCATTATCCCTCAAATTACTGACTTGTTTTTAAACCATTCACTATGGTAAGGTATTGAGTAATTTTATGTTTTTAATTGCTAAAACATGCTGTGTAAAGAATTGACTAACATAATTAGATAAAATCACCTTTTTCTAAGTAAAATACAACAGGAACCCAAGCAGTAATTAATGGGATTAACCACAGTATCAATGGTACTTTTGCTTATATATTTTTAGCATTACTCATATTTTATTAGGATTCCTGTAACCAACAAATTCATGGACATTCAAGCTATTTGGTACATAAACAGTTTAGAAAAAATGTGTAAAAATCCTATAGGATCCATATGGAGCACATTGACAAAATAATAATATGTTTAGGAAGTGGTTTTCACATTACATTAAAAGAATCAAAACATTTATTGAGCCTTTATTTTAGTGTGCAGAGTAAACAGTAATAACTAAAAATAAAGAAAAAAGTTTGAAATTCAAGAAAATACTTTTCACTTTATGGTTGGTATTTTATCCTATTGTTTGGATGCACTTTATTTATCAAATAATTTAGAGATATTAATTCCAACCTATTCTCTTGTCAGTTTATTATCAGTTTAATTTTGAACCATCTTTATTTACTGGTAAGTTTTTCTTAATTACGTTGAATTCAAATTTCTGGTTTTTTGTTTCTTATCAATAATGTACTGAAGGTTTTTAGCTCTGTGTGTGTGTGTGCCCAATTTACACAAGAACTCAGAGATGATGATGAGGAATCCACTTTGAAACTAATAAAGTTTAGAGATGGCTTGAATGGATAATGAAGAAAACTTTCTTTACAAGTTGAACAAATGTACAACATTTGGACAAGGTTTAGTCATCATCAGGTACAAGTAGTTTAACTACACACTGATGAAACAAAGATGTCACATGACCAAAGATTGCTTAATAGTTTAGTAAAAGTATCTTGGTACCCAAGGATGATGGTTTAGAGTAGGACTGTGTTTTTCAATTAAGATTAATTCTTTGATTTTAGTTAGGTTTGTTGGTGTTTGTTCAAAACTACAGTGTTTTTGAAACCTATATTAAGTTGTTGTTACTTTTCAGTTTCAATGATTGTAAACACAGGAGAACATTTTATTAATTTCGGTGAACCTAGTTTACAGTTTTTCTAACATACATTTCTGGGCAGTTATTACATATTGTTTTATAAGTTATACTGAAAATTTATGGTTCTATATAATTTTTTCTTTGTACAGATTTCAGATGGATTAGTGTGACTTTGAAGTTGACAGGGATTTTATATTTAATGGAAAGTTTTTCCACATGAGAATTGTCTCTAAGCTGATTTCTGGGATAAATGGTATGTTTTAGTGTAATGTTTTTTGTTTTTTTTATAGTATCAGTTTTGTTCAAAAGTTGAGTTTTTTTGATAATGACTACAGGAATTTTGTTAGTGTGAATGAAAGAATGCTTTTGAAGTTTGAATTCTTCATCAGTGTTGCCCATTGTGCACAATCAGATAGATGACTTAAGTATGGGCAATCCTGTTTCACCTGTTATTATCAACATATTCATGCCACAGATCAAAATACAAGCCATAAATTCTGTGCTTAACCCTTTCTCATACTGGTATAGGTATGTTAATGTCACTTTTGAAGGATTCACTTCCGTCAACACACACACACAAAGTTTCTTTGAACACAAATTTGTTCATTTCAACATTAAATTCACCAAATGCAAAAACAAAAAACAATTAACCTTTCTTTACCTCAATGTTATCAGATCTGACACAGAATTCAAAACCAAAATTTATAGTAAGAAAATTCATAGTGGCCTCTAAATCCCCTGGAATTCCCCTCATAAAACCAAACAGAAAAAATTAATACACTAAAAAAACCTCATAAATACCACTTCAAGATTCTGCTCAACAGACAACACAGATAAAGAAATCAAACTTCTAAAGTATTCTTCACTAACACGAACAAATTACTTGCAGTTATTACTGAAAACGTATCGCACAACAAAAACCTTAAAACTCAACTCAAGAACAAAACTGATATTACTGAACAAATGTACAAAAACATTTTAGTTTGTAGTACCTTTAACACCAACAAACGTAAAATCAATGAACCAACTAACTTGAAAAAGACAGCCCCACTCTATACCAGCACCCAAGGTACTTTTACTAAGCCCTTGAGGAATCTCCAGTTATGTGACCAATTAGTTTTACCACTATATGTATGTAATCCTGTGTCTAGATAAGCTACTCACACCTGATGATGGTAAAAACTTGTGGGAATGTTGTACATTTGTTATTGTGTTAAAATAAATTGTTCTTCATTACACTTTCAAACTGTCTCTAATCTTTATTACATAAGAACTGTTAATAAACATGATTAGTATTTAATCAGGTACCATCAAGAGTTAAATTTAAAAACTATAATTAGATAAAAAACTGAACTGATGAAACACTCACCAGAAAAATGACAGGCGGTGCTCCAAGCAAAGCTATGGCAGTGGAAAGCTTTCTTTTATTGCCGCCACTAAAAGTTCCTACGGTTTTGTTGGCATATTGAGACAAGTCAAGTTTTGTTAGAGCCCACTCCACTACCTGAAATATTATGGTTAATCTCATAAGAAAAAACAACAGTATAGAAAATATTTCCCATCAAATATGCTAGCTGTCCCTAATTTAGAAGTGATAGACGAGAGGGAATGCAGCTAGTACAAAAAAAAACTATCTACTGCCAACTCTTGGGCTAGTTTAATCAAATAGTGAAATTGTTCAAATTATAACATCTCCACGGCTGAAAGGACAAACATATTTAGTAATTAGATCTGAACCTGCAACCAAAGATTGCAAATAGAGCACCCTAACCACCAGGCTATACAACAGATACTAACAATAAAATAGTTAAACGATGCAACCGTTCTTCAATCTATGATTGAGGCAGTGCTTTCACAATAAAACAAATACACACTTAAATAATTAGCAGAACTCTACTGAAAGAGTTTTAATAAGAAAGGATAAAATGACTACATTTCAGAAATTTTCCATCTTCAGGTGAACTTTGAAATGGAAGACTTAAGAAATGTCATTCCCTTACCATTCTTTACTGAAAACCTGTCTAATTAATTTGTGTAGTAAATATTTGAGTATAAAAGACAACTTTATTATAGAAGTAAGCGATCTTATAACATCAAATTTAGTTGTTTGATTTAATTAGACACTCAATGTTTCACTTTGAAGTTTCTTTGGCAATGTTCTATTAAACCACAAATCATTACTGACAGTACAAGGCTTTGATTCATTTGTAAAAGAAATTTTATATGACTAAAAATCTCAATAGAAAAATTTGGTTACTAAACGGGAAAATTTGAATTTTTAATAATAAGTTTTACTACATATAATATCAAACACATCGTAGAAATGCACACTATAGAATCAATTAGAATGTCTGAAGCTTTGCACTGTTACAGTTACAGTTTGCATTTTAGTGTACCTAACTTTGAAATGATAGACAACAACATCCACTGCCAACTCAATCAAATACTGGGATTTGACCATCACTCTTATAATGCACCTACAGTCCCAAAGTTTGGATAGAATGTTTTTGTGTGGTAAAAGGACACAAACCATGGATCCTTAGATTCACAATCAGGAATGTTAACATTAGGTCATGCCTCATCCACTTAAAAAATGTAACACCTAAAGAAATACAGTTACCTAACAAAAATCTTCTATAGATATGGTTATCGAACAAAGGAACACCTAAAAAAATATATTGAAATAAAAACCCATTTTATGTCTTCAAGATTACACATGTTAAGCAAAGAACTGTATTTTAAATAAAATGCACACTTATGTATGTTGTAATTTTGTTTAAATACTGATAAACATGATATTGTACTTCACAAGAAATTTTATGGACCCTACAGCTAACTTATAACAGTTTCTTTCAAAATGCGTCAAGTTTATCCTTGACTTTTAGAACCACTTGTCTGGACTTTTCTACTTTATAAAGATCATAAAATATCAATTTTATAGAAACTAAGATAATACTGTGAAATTTTATAGTGGTGTTCTTCTTGACATGTCATCTAAAGTTACAAGTTTTATGGTGGTACCTTTTTCTCCTCTTTGCGTGGAATTCCTCGAAACCGTGCATATAGTTGCAAATGGTCTCTAGCAGTAAGTTCATCATAAAGGGCATCGAACTGGGGACAATAGCCTAAGTATTGCTGGACTTTATGTAGTTCCCGATAAACACTGAAAATTAAGACAAAATTAATACTGTGATAATTGTTCAAGTGTTGTTGAATATATAGCTGTTAAAAGTTTTCCTGACAATATAACAGTTGAAACAGTTGTAAAACTGTAGAAATTTATGTGTTCACGGATATAAAGTATGATGCAGTTAATAATAAGTAAGGTACTATAGTAATTTATATACAGCTATAGGAACAATAATTTAAACAGGATAATAGATGTCCACACAACCATTACCATACAACAGCAGCAACAGTGATTTAAACAGGACAACAGATGTCCACACAACCATTACCATAAAACAGCAGCAACAATGATTTAAACAGGATAATAGATGTCCACACAACCATTACCATAGAACAACAGGAACAATGATTTAAATAGGATAATATATGATGTGTCCACACAACCATTACCATAAAATAGCAGCAAAATTGGTTTAACAGGATAATAGATGATGTGTTCACACAACCATTACCATAAAACAGAAGCAACAATGATTTAACAGGATAATAGATGATGTGTCCACACAACCATTGCTATAGAACAACAGGAACAATGATTTAACCAGGATAATAGATGTCCACACAACCATTAGCATAGAACAACAGGAACAATGATTTAAACAGGATAATAGATGTCCACACAACCATTACCATAGAACAACAGGAACAATGGTTTAAACGGGATAATAGATGTCCACACAACCATTACCATACAACAACAGGAACAATGATTTGAACATGATAATAGATGTCCACACAACCATTACCATACAACAACAGGAACAATGATTTAAATATGATAATAATTTTGGAGGCATAAACAAAGCTGGGAATACAGTAGTCTAAATGTAGCAAGATTAGTACTAATCAGTCAATTACGTGGTATTACATGTTTATAAACTTTAATGTTGTGTATAGCATTGATTACTAAACACTTTACTGTTTGAAGTTTATAATTAAAATAAAGTTGAACTATTAGTTAATGTGTATTCCTTTATAATTTATACTCCCCCATATCAGTCTACTGCGATTTTATTAGCCACTTAAATTCACCGTATTATGCAGACTGAAGTGTTTTGACCTACTACATTTACTGGCTGCATATGTTGTCATTATAACAATTAGAAACTTATCCATATGTTGCAGCAGCTGCATGTTTCATATATTCAATAGGCTCAAAAATGGGCTGTGAATTAACATTAATGTTTCTAAAATAACTGAGTTTAATACCCTCACACTGCTTTTTTTTTAATCTAAGACTCATCATTGAGAAAGACCACTTCAGCCATGATTTCTTGCTGTTTTTATTGTTACAAGTAGCAAAAACAACTTCAGAAACTCATACAAACTACAAGAGAGGTTATGTAATTTTACACAACACGATTGATATCACATAAAGACCACTTCAGCCATGATTTCTTGCTGTTTTTATTGTTACAAGTAGCAAAAACAACTTCAGAAACTCATACAAACTACAAGAGCGGTTATGTAATTTTACACAACACGATTGATATCACATAGCCATACCTGTAACCATTTAAATAAGCATCTCCAGCTGTTATGAAAGTGTCTCCAGTCAACATCTTGAAAGTTGTAGATTTTCCTGCTCCATTAACCCCCAGAAGTCCAAAACACTAAATACAGAGAAGTAATATTTTTTTAAACCAAACATACCAGAACCACAATTTAAAAATTAGTTCAATGAGCAAGTCATAAATAAGGAACATACTACTGTGTTACAATACACATTTATAGAATTTAATTATTCACTGTGAAACAAAGTGATTTGAATATAATACAATGAAACAAAAATAAAAGAACTGAGAATAAAGTATACACAATTTACTACAATAAACCCACAGTATAATACCAACAGATATACAAATACTACAAGGAATATGTTAAAATACTTTATTACCTCTCCTTCTGGAACCCCTAAGCACAGCCTGTCTACAGCTAAGTGTTTGCCAAGTTTTCTGGTTTTATAAACCTGAGATAAAGAATGGATCGTAATAAAGAATCTCTGAAAATCATACTTAAAATTCTATTTAGCTCTGACTGTGATTAAATTGATAAAATGTTTTGATTTAAATTAAAAAGAGATCTTGATAAAACATTTATTTATTTGTAGTTACTTAGAAAGTTCAAATGAACCTACCTAAATTATCACAAAAGAAAATATGTTAAAATACATGGTGGTCAAAAATTCTTTCCTGTTTTAAAATTTAATTATTAAATAGATGAAAAAATACAACCATGCAGTTTTCAACATTTTGTAGCCCAACTCAAGTAGTTTTAACTGACACGTTTTTTCACTCCAGTGAATAGTGTTACCCTGTCAAATGACAACCATGCAGTTTTCAACATTTTGTAGCCCAACTCAAGTAGTTTTAACTGACACGTTTTTTCACTCCAGTGAGTAGTGTTACCCTGTCAAATGACAACCATGCAACAAGAAAAGGCTCAATGTATTGGGTTGGTCAGGGGGGGTAGGGGTAGGTTAAGGACATCGTGTATCTCACACCTACGGCAAACATCACAAAGTTAATGACCAGGATAACCGATGTCAACACCATTGTAACTGTGGACATGTTGCAGCGAATGTGAACTGAAATCAAATATTGGTTAGATGTGCTGAGAGCCACTAATAGCACACACATAGAAGTCTATTGACATGTCACTAAAAATTGTTTGAGTTGGGCTACAAGATGTTGAAAACTGCACGGTTGTATTTCTTTACTTATTCAATTATTAATTTTGAAATAGGAAAGACAATTTTGGACCAACCTGTATTACCTAGTGTAAGCCATACTGTGAAAAAGTATCCATTTCAATCAGAGACGTATACTCAATCTTCAGTACAGATTTTAAATAAACTATTACAAAGAAACGAATAAAATTATATTTACTTGGTATGAAAGGGTTTGCCACTTGTATAATTTGTCTTCTATTAATAAGGGTTATCAGAAACATATTAAAATATACATAGTTCAAAAAATTTAAAAGGATAAAAAGACTTGATAGACATTTCCCAAACAAACTTGTACCAATAAAGCTTCTACTGTTCCTTACACCATTTGATTGATATGCATTTGGAAAGCAAATGACAAACAACATTAAAAAACAAACATTTTCTTGGGAAGAAAACAATTATTTTAAATGTTATGAAGTTTAAACAAATTTTGTTAATTTACATACCTATAGAGGTACAATTTCATCATCACTTAGTAACCAATTTTCCAATAAAAAGGAAATATTGAGTTTATTCTTTCAAAGATTTGTATTTATTAAAGTACCTTAGTAATGTTAACTAACTGAAGAACATCAGATGAGGCTAAACCTCTCAGAATCCTCTCCCTCTCTTTATCTACATCTTCATCATCTTCTATAAGTGGATATTCTGGAACTTTGATATTTCTATGGAACAAATTTAATAAAAAAAACACGTTTCAAATCAAGAACTTTGAGCCAATGCTTCTATTAAATTTTTAATTGGTTCAATTTAGTTACAGTGACTACCTATCCCTTTTACTTTCTAACTTATTTCTTTAATTTTTTCTCCTGGCATTATTCAGAATGAAAGACATTTCTGAATGAAAAAACAATAAAAAACTTTTCATAAAGAAAATGGGGTAAAGATAATAGGCCATAACATAAAACACTAACAAACAATCCTAAATGTGTTGTATTCTGCAAACTTTACAACAGACACAAAAAGAGAGATAAGAATTTTGAGGCCTTATATTTATTTCAATTTATTAAAAAATACAAACATTGCATCCTTTAGTATTTCCTCAGCAAATTCTTGTAAAATATTAAATAAAAGCATTGAAAGAAAGACTAAAATATATATTAGTCATGAGATCTCAATTACGTTTTGACAAATTATAAACAGAACATATCAAACTTTACAACTAGAATGTATATGATACCTACTTTGGTTTCAAGAAGAAGTGGAAATCGCATAACAGTGTCAAGAGAAAAAAACTCAATCCTGAGATTGCCATGGCAATCAAGTTTCGTGTCACCAAATCCCAAGCAAAGGGTGATCTCATTTTATTGTACTGCCCTAAAAAGATGCACCATACGACTTTGAGATAATCTGATAAATTAATACAACTGCACAAAATCTTAACATTTGAACAAATGAAATATATTTGCTTATAAATATTAAGTTAATAGCATTTCCAAGGAGTGTTATAGTATATTTTTATATTTACAGAAAACTTTGACTTCAAACAATGTACTAGATAACATATTTAAAAATATCAAGGAAAAAAATCTTATGGGTTCAATTCTTTTATTCATAACAAACAGTTTAAAACTAATCAAATATGTCTATTGAATGTACATAAATATTTGACAGTAAAAATTAAATTAAGAACAAACCCAATAAACAATGAATGGCTATCCAACAATATTAAATTTAATAACTTTCTAAAAGTAAAGATTTATATATTTTTTCCTTATTTTGGAAAAGCATAAATATGCATTTCTCTTGATGTAAATCATTAGATCCAGATTTTTGACTTAAATATTTTTATGAATATGGTCAATCTTTATACATGTGTATAAAGACTAACACTCACTTTTTAAATGTTTTTGAAATAGAAGGGGTTGGAATCATATAAAAGTTGATCAATGTCATCTTACCTGTCTTGAACAAGAAGAAATTCTGATACTCATTAAAGGCAATATCCATCAGTCCACGGCCAAGACAGTAGTTAGGAAACAAGAGAAAAGTTGCCTTCAATACTGTATGAATTTCTCCCAGGTACTAAGTGAGACAATGAAACTAATTACATCACACACTGAAACACATTTTCAGTAGCAGCTTTGAAGTACCCCTCAATATTTTTGTGAGCAAAAATAATCAGTTTCCCTTAATCTCCCAAGATGAACAAGAAGATCATACAATTTAATAAAATGAGGTACAAAATGTTATGCATGGTAACTGTACCATTTAACACAAGTTTATAATAGCTGAAAATATGTAAAAACAATTATATCAATTATTTTTCTCTCCTTGATCCCTTCATATGGGGTCGGGACATCTTGTGATCTTTCTCCATTTAAACCTATCATTCACCAAACTGAGCCCTACTTGACCACTGACATCTTTTATATGATTTTTCCATCTCTTCCTTGGTCTCTCTCTCTCTCTGCTGCCTGCCTTTCACTTTCCTTTCTGCTGCCCACTTCACCAAACTGTCCTTACCCATCCTTTACACATGCCCATACCTCCTCAATCTTAATTCCTGATCCTTCTATCTGATGTTACAAACCTTCACCTCCTGTCCAGTTTCTGTGCTTTATTTATGATCTCTCAAAGTCACACTTCTAACTCATTTCAACCTCCTCATTTCTGACACTTCCAATATAACTCTTCTTCACTACCAAAGTTTTTATGCTAAATAGCAGAGCCAGCCTGACCATGGTTTTGTACTATAATACCAGTAAGTTGAAAGTTTCTTTTTAGTTAAACAGAGTAGACCAAACAAAAGTTTAGCACAGTAATTCTTTAAATATTAACACTACCTATGGTGTATTCCACTTCAAGAACCTAGATTAAGATTGTTATTGTTCCATCAAGTATTTAAAAAAAAATTTATAATTTTTTTCAGAAAAAACATCAGTGATGTAAAATTTTTTTGTCATTACAAGGTGTTCAGTTTAAACAAATTTTACAAATTTTCATGACAGAATGTTCCTAAAGACATATTAATATTTAATATACAACAAAAAAATGTATAAAAAATATACACTGATGATAAAAGAAAAGGATTAAATGTAAATAAAACTACCAACTAATACAAGAAGTTCTATTAAGATCTTGTGGAGACTATTTCGATAAAAAATAAAAACTTGTGCCTACAATAAAAAACATAGTTTCAAAACCTCAGTCATTAATGTGTTTTATAGGATGTTCTAAAGACCCTTAATCCACATTAAATTTTATACATAAGACATTGTGTAGCATTATAATGCTAAAATGAGAAAATAGATCTGCCAATTGTGCTACAGACTAGTACCATATGTAATACCTAATATGATAGGAATAGTTAGATGTACAAATTACCTTAATCCACATTAAATTTTATACATAAGACATTGTGTAGCATTATAATGCTAAAATGAGAAAATAGATCTGCCAATTGTGCTACAGACTAGTACCATATGTAATACCTAATATGATAGGAATAGTTAGATGTACAAATTCATTTAATACAACAAGGAACTTTACTTGGCTGTCTTTTTTTAGGCATATGCTTCTTACACAAACTTTGTATTTTTTAATTTTTAACTCTACAGTTTTGTAGGCCAGGTCTATAATTTTACACGTTTCATTAACAATTAAGTAATATAACTTCTCATGAATATATTCCAGAAGAATTGCCAAAAACATAAATTCAAAAGCCAAATGCAGTTTATTTAAATGATTTGTGTATGCTAGTGTAGTTTGTGACATCATACATATTAGCTGTGGCAACAAGAACAACCTAAAAATGTGGGTCATGCAGAATTTTTACCACTCAAAAGTATAGTGTCATCACATGGCCCTTTTGGGACCTGAAACATTATTCTTATAAATTAAAGATAACACATATCAACTTAGTGCAAATACATAGTATCATGCACATATGGTAAATTAACACTTAGTGCAAACAAACAGTATCATACATGTTTGGAAAATTTACACAATAAACCACACCTTTGGAACAAAATATTAACATAGTTTGTTTTGTTAGCTACAATGGGCTATCTATGCTGTGCCTACCTAGGGCATTGATATCCAATTTTTAGCATTATAAGTTCTCAGACTTACCACTGAGTCACTGAGGAGGAGGGATAACACAAAGACTAGTAAAGTGGATTTGACACTTTCAAGTTTTTGTTTCAGTCCTATAGTCTTCTCTGTAAGACTATGGAATTGACACTTTCATGTGTCCTTTTCAGCCCTACAGTCTTCTCTGTAAGACTATGGATTTGACACTTTCATGTGTCCATTTCAACCCTACAGTCTTCTCTGTAAGACTATGGATTCGACACTTTCATGTGTCCGTTTCAGCCCTACAGTCTTCTCTGTAAGACTATGGATTCGACACTTTCATGTGTCCATTTCAGCCTTACAGTCTTCTCTGTAAGTCTATGGATTCGACACTTTCATGTGTCCGTTTCAGCCCTACAGTCTTTTCTGTACGACTATGGATTCAACACTTTCATGCATCTGTTTCAGTCCTACAGTCTTCTCTGCAAAACAATGGAATTGACACTTTCATGTGTCCTTTTCAGTCCTACAGTCTTCTCTGTAAGACTATGGGTTTTACACTTTCATGTGTCCATTTCAGTCCCATGGTCTTCTCTGTAAGACTATGGAATTGACACTTTCACGTGTCCATTTCAGTCCTACAGTCTTCTCTGTAAAACTATAGAATTGACACTTTCACGTGTCCATTTCAGTCCTACAGTCTTCTCTGTAAAACTATGTAATTGACACTTTCATGTGTCCGCTTCAGTCCT
>NW_013666856.1:160760-186133 GCF_000517525.1 Limulus polyphemus | reverse complement strand
ATTTCAGTCCTACAGTCTTCTCTGTAAAACTATGTAATTGACACTTTCATGTGTCCGTTTCAGTCCTACAGTCTTCTCTGTAAGACTATGGGTTTGACACTTTTATGTGTCCTTTTCAGTCCTACAGTCTTCTCTGCAAAACTATTGATTTGACACTCTCATGTGTCCTTTTCAGTCTTATGGTCTTCTCTGGAAGACTATGGGTTTGATACTTTCCCGTGTCCGTTTCAGTCCTATGGTCTTCTCTGTAAGACTATGGATTTGACACTTTCATGTGTCTGTTTCAGTCCTACAGTTTTCTCTCCAAAACTATTGATTTGACACTTACATGTGTCCATTTCAGTCCTACAGTCTTCTCTGTAAAACTGAAAAGAACACACATATATTTATAACTCATTATAAAAAAATTTCTAAATTAATAATATTGACAAGTGCTTGCACAAAAAAGATTACATTTAAACCTGAACCAACATAGAACAAATTTCAAAAAGTCATTACTTACAGCATTGTAAGAGAAAACTTCTAGAAGAAAACTGGTTACTATGCAGGTAATCCCCACAAAAAGGTTAATTACAATTAAGAAGATGTATGCCGTACTAGGTTCCTTAAACAGGAAGGCAACAGGATACATCACTGGAGTGATGGACCACCTACAGCAGAAAATACAATATCTAGCTAGTACCAAATGCTTATTTTCATGTACACAAGTCAATTCCTCACAGCAACACCAAAGCAGACTTGTTAATTACAGTAAGCTTGAACAACAATAAAAATAAAAGAATAGTAACTGAAGATAAATGACAAATTATGAAATCAAAATATAACTTGTGCCCTTAATTCATTCCCAAGACCAAGTCTTAGGCAAAATATTTGAATAAGTACAGTAAAGTCAAATGTTGTATTAGTTGCAGAATCAAAATAAGACAGCTAATCCATTAATCACCTGAATGAAAAAAAATTGTAAAAGTGTCTCATTAAGAAAGCTTATGCATTAAAACATAATAAATGTAACAACGGTAAACTATTCAGTCCTACTTTACAAGCACTGTACTTGCCTGTTCATATTTACTGACGTCTACATCAGACTTGTTGTAAATAATATGGATACTGTGTTTTTTGTTTTTTATTAATTTTCCATAAGGTTAAGATATTATGCACAAATTTTTAAATAATGTCTATTTTGTAGTTTCTTCTGGTCTGACAGCAAGTGAAAGAGGACTCACTTATAGTAAGGAAACATTACTTAACATTCCACATAAGAGAATCAAGTATTATAATAAAATAAATACTACCATGATGCCAGATTGACAAGTACTGTTACAATGAGTACTCCTTCACACCAAACACTTATCAGTGTCACAAAGGGAATGAACTTGAAAACTATAGCATAAGTATTTTAATAAAGAATAGTTGAGTGGGAGGAGAAACAAGAGGGAATTCTCAATAACTGTAGCTGTAAGCAGGTCTCAAATCGGTCAAGAGATGGAGCTACGAGCTAAAAGTTTGTATGTAGAAAAAAAAACAAAAAACTCAGAGCCATTCATTGAGCCGCTATGCTGTGGCTAAAAATATTTTAACTTTTGACTATTTTCAATTCAAACTGCAAAGTAACAGGAGATGTATTCAAAGAGGAAAAAAATTGTTTGACATCTTTGAATATGATTTTGAATTTGTTAATTTTAAAGAAGGACAACTTTTTTTAAACAATACCTCAAAAATAGAGCTTATACAACTGAATCTAATACATAACATTAAGTAAAAACCTATTTACAGAACTTATATCTGTTTAATGAACCTTATTATTCTTTGGAAAAGCTATTTCGCCAAATTTAGTTTAGCTTATGACAGCTTAAAAATGTAAATGAATCATTAAAATATAAACCCTAAGATAAGTTTGTGTAGTCGAGTATGTGTTTAGAAACACATAGAAAACTACCAGTTACTTTGTTAGCAATCAATCTATAGGAAGTAAGGTTTAAAACATATGCAATTTTATTATAGTGTAAATGGGCAGTACTGATTCAGACATACCGAGATCTTTCAAAATACTTTTAAGTTATTCATTAACTCAATATTGTCATGCATTAATCTTACTATACTTAAAAAATATCCAGAAAGTAGATAATGGTGTTTTCTAATTTATTTGTACTCCCAGCATCAACTTACCCATACATTAAAAAGAGAGACACAACAGCTGGGAAGTTTTTGTCCGAAGAGTATGCAGGAATGTCAAACACACGAAGAATGAGGATGCAACAAGTAGCGGGAACTACATAGTTACACTAGATGTGAATAGTGTTAAAAAAAAGTATAGATAATATACGTTAAAAAGTACTCAAATTTTGAAATATTTTTTAAGAACTAAAAATTCTGAAAAGAAATGCTAACTCTTTTGTTAAAACATTTATTTGGTGAAACACAAAAATCCTAGTGATACACAATTTCACATTAAATTTACACAGCCAGTATATTAACAGCATTAACTCTTTCAGCACAGGCTCAGTCCCTGGGACCAACCATTTTATGCTTGTTATAGTTTTCATGCTTTTTCGTTCTAGAATGACTACAAGTTATAACGTGAAACAACACAAATGTTTAGCCTAAATAGCTTAAATCTCATAACATTATATATTTATTATTTTTATTATATTGACGGGGCCATTGTGTTTAATTTGAAACCCCACAGAATCCTGTGACTAAGTCAAAGGCTCTAATTTGAAACCCCACAGAATCCTGTGACTAAGTCAAAGGCTCTAATTTGAAACCCCACAGAATCCTGTGACTAAGTCAAAGGCTTTAATTTGAAACCCCACAGAATCCTGTGACTAAGTCAAAGGCTTTAATTTGAAACACCACAGAATCCTGTGACTAAGTCAAAGGCTCTAATTTGAAACCGTTTCAAATTAGAGCCTTTGACTTAGTCACAGGATTCTGTGGGGTTTCAAATTAGAGCCTTTGACTTAGTCACAGGATTCTGTGGCCCACAGAATCCTGTGACTAAGTCAATGGTTCTAATTTTAAACACCACAGAAACCTATGACCAAGTTTTGAGTGACATTAATGTATTTGATATATAAATCCTGATCATTCTTTAATAGATATGAGAGATTGATTTCCAATTATTTTAGTTAATTAACCTCCACATGTTCAAAAAACTACTTTTTCTTCATAACATTTATGTTTTGAAACATGTTGATCTTAATTAACAATGAATCATTAGTGTAGGAGCATTTAGACTCCACAATAAACATTATATCATCATAATGAATCATTAGTGTTGGACTCCACAATAAACATTATACCATCATAATGAATCATTAGTGTTAGACTCCACAATAAACATTATATCATCATAATGAATCATTAGTGTTGGACTCCACAATAAACATTATACCATCATAATGAAGCATTAGTGTTAGACTCCACAATAAATATTATACCATCATAATGAATCATTAGTGTTAGACTCCACAATAACATTATATCATCATAACGAATCATTAATGTTAGACTCCATAATAACATTATATCATCATAATGAATCATTAGTGTTAGACTCCACAATAACATTATATCATCATAATGAATCATTAGTGTTAAGACTCCACAATAACATTACATCATCATAATGAATCATTAATGTTAGACTCCACAATAAGATATCATCATAATGATTCATTAATGTTAAGACTCCACAATAAGATATCATCATAATGAATCATTAATGTTAAGACTCCACAATAAGATATCATCATAATGAATCATTAGTGTTAGACTCCACATTAAGATATCATCATAATGAATCATTAGTGTTAGACTCCACAATAAGATATCATCACAATGAATCATTAATATTAACTCCACAATAAGATATAATCATAATGAATCATTAGTGTTAGACTCCACAATAAGATATCATCATAATGAATCATTAGTGTTAGACTCCACAATAAGATATCATCATAATGAATCATTAGTGTTAGACTCCACAATAACATTATATCATAATGAATCATTAGTGTTAGACTCCACAATAAGATATCATCATAATGAATCATTAGTGTTAGACTCCACAGTACCATTATATCATCATAATGAATCATTAGTGTTAGACTCCACAATACCATTATATCATCATAATGAATATTTAGTGTTAGACTCCACAATAACACCATTTGCTTACCATGTCCCAGAAGTAATTGCCCACCCAATAGACGACTGTATTAACTCCACTGATTGCTTGCAGGTGTCTGGCTTTGATGTATCTCTCATAAACCAGGAACAGGACAAAACTGGCTGGCACAAAGGACAATGCAACAATGATGAAGATTGCTATTAGAACATCAGTTCCTTGGAGGCTAAAACACATTTGAGAGAAAAAAAACGAAAAAAAAACTTTTTTTACCATGATGTTTTAATATTTCTAAGATAATCTTGTGTGTTTATAGACACCAGGTAGAAAGATTATTGTACAGCTCTGGTAGGTTTATTGTTATTTGTTAAGGTGTAATAAATTTGATCTTACACTTTTTAACCCTTGAATTACTGACTTATCTCTATACTGTTTATGAATGGTGGGATCCATATACTGCATCATGTTCAGTAACCTTATATTTTTGCCTGTTACCACACTCAGTTTAACAATTTACTAAAAATAAGTAGGATACTCCAACAGTACCAGCTGGGATTAAGTGCAATAATGATGGTATTTTTTATTGTAATTCATATGATATTAGGGACCCCATAACCAAAACATACAAGCAATTTGGGTATATCTAATCCAGAAAACTTACTTAAAATATTAAAATACATATGACACCAATCAGGAACTAATAAGATTAAGTCTAATACTGAAGGTATTTTCGTTCATAGATTTTTCGGTGTGACTTGTATATCATTACTCTAATAATCAAAAAGTCATGGACAAATAAATAATTTGATACATGATTAGTTCAGAAAATGTGTGTAAACATGTGAGTGAAATGTCATTTGCACAATAAATATTTTTGAACTAATAAACTAGAATAAACTCATTACCACCTATTGGGCTACTTTAGTTAAATAGTGGAATTTGATCATCACTCTTATAATGCACTAAAAGTTCCAAAAGTGTGGAGGATGATTTTGTGACATCTAGTCATGAATCATGAACTTTCAGACTCACAGTTTAACATGCACTAGACCACACTTGTCCCATGATTTTGTGGCAACTAGTCATGAATCATGAACTTTCAGACTCACAATCCAACATGCACTAGGCCACACTTGTCCCAAGAATATAAACAAAGGATAAAGTACACATAAACAAAACACATGTGATCATTAATACAAACTAAAACAGACCACAATTTTCTTCTTCTTCTTCACTTGATTATTTAAAACTATATTATTTTAGTACAATATTTTGTCTTTGATACATCTTTAAACCATGATTTTATGCATGTACTAAAAGTAAAAAGTAGTACCATTTCAAAGAAACAAATAAAAGACTTGAAGCAGCAGATAACTGGCTGATTAAAGGCCAGTTTTCACATCCATAAAATCTATATAAGCAAATTAAGAAAATGGGAACTTTTAACACATCTTTAAAAAACAACTGTAAAGAAACCCAAACCATTAAAAAACACCTTCAAAAACATTGTCGCATACCTCAACACAGATAAAATTAAAAATATAAAAACTACTCTGTTCAAACATAAGCAAAACATTAAGTAAGATTTTACTGAACTACTTACATCTGATCTTTGGAGGGCATGTAGGAGGTGTCAGTCATTGGATGGTTTATCACAGTTATTCCTGCATTAACAAAATAAATATAGTCTTATGGTTACTAGCACATAAATCATGTACTCTAATAACCCAACTATTGATTTGAGGTGTTAATACTTTCCTTATATATACTGCTTGATCACAATTATTTACCCTTTTTCACAAGAAATGTCTGTACTCATGATAATGGTTTTGTAGCTATTGAAAAATAAATATTATTAAATAAATTTTCAGCTTGTCCTTTTCATTACAATGCATATCTTTTAAAAACTATTGAGACAGTGGTGTTAAAGAAATAAACTTAAGTCATAGATTTTAATGTTTAATGATCTATAGGAAAAAAAAATATAGTTCCCAAGTTTCACTTTCTGTTTAGATAGGTGTTATTCTTTGTTTTTATTAAACATCTTCAAGAATTTTACATAAATCAATCCTATTTTTTTATTCATGAAAATTATAATAATAACACAATTTCTATCAATTAGAAAATAGTTTGATTGAAATGAAGTTGAAAAGTTATAATGCAAAAGCCAACTCTACTATCTTTAAAAACCAAACAAGGCTTGAACAAATATAAAAATTTTTTTCTCCTCAATGCATCTTTTTTTTTTTTTGCCATTACACTCAACACACTCTACTTCAATTGTCAATTTGTGTATGTTTTATTAAACTTCCTTTTAATTCACCTACCATAAGCTGATGGGTTTCCTTTCAGTTCAGGTAGATTAGCACGAAGGATGGCATTGTTCATGCTGTTAATATAGATAGGAATGCTGTGAAATCCTTTATTGTTGTACCATATCTGTAATGAAAGCATCAGAAATGTAAAAGACCTGTATTATTACTTAATATAATGTGCATTATTTTTAACTTAGATCAATAATAGTTTCATTAATTCATAATCTTTAAGATTTAAAATTTTTCTAAAAGCAGAAAAAAGTTAGTTATGTTGCCGTAATACATATATTAACAAATGCTGAATATTCAATTTACTTTAACAAATATAAAAAGATCCACAAGAATGAGAACTTGTGTTGTAATTACTTTTTGTTGGATGTTACTAAAGTTTTTGGTAAAATTATTCAATATTCTCTGTTTTTAATTAGTCATTCCCATCATCAATGTCAGTTGAAAATACACCGTTGTTTTATTCATCTTAGGGTGAAGGAGTAATAAACTAAACATACTCAAAATGATTCTTCTAAAGTGTAATATGACAAATCAAAATAATTTTGTTTTAATTTTCAGGCCATATATACTTGAAATAAATATCAAACTGGTCCAACATTTTGTAGCAATCCAAAAGAGAAATAACAAAATTTGAATTACATTTTAAAGCACAGACATAATATCAACTGTTAGTTTTTGCACTGTTCACACCTTATACCCGTCTTTGGAAGTTACTTTCTGAGGACCAAAACACCTCTAACACTATGAATACAGTAAAGAGAAAACATATTTAGTGTTATTTCAGCAACATATATTAGTGAAACTTCAATTCTAAGAACCTGAACTTACTTTGGCAATGTTACGAACAGCAATCTTCCTAAAAAGTGGAGGTGCATTTTCTCCAAAATTGGGAGGTACGTAATCTTTAACTAGGCCAAATGAAAAAGCTCCATATCTATATAAAACAAAATTTAAGTGTTGAAAAAAGAACTCAAAAACTTGTAATAAATATTAGGAAATGAATATCAATTTCTATACAAATAAGAATATAACAGCATAGGAGAATGGTAAATGCTGAAGAAATAATTTTTCATTTCTTTTTATCACAGTCATTTAAAGAAAGGTATTTAGAGTGCCGTACATTTAGTTCTGAAAGAAATTATAAAAGCCAAACATACAATGTAATAAAAAAAATCATACAATTCTCTCTGAACCTCATGTCCCATTATCAAACACAAGAATTAAATAACAAAAAAAACTGAAACTAAATGTAAAGAATAAAAGTACAGAGATCTTGTTTGTCTGCATGAATCGAGGCAATCAGCAATAAGTATTCCTTATGTTAAAGGCTGAATGTCAACACACTGACTGATCAAATGCTTACATAGTTTATTAATTAGCAACTCCCGGAAGAAGGATATGTTTCATTTAGATTTTGTTTGTTTTTGTTGGGGGGTGCTTTATTTTCTATGCAATAACTGCATCATAAAACACTTTAAAAATTAAAAGCTATTTATATTTTTTTCTTACAGAAATGTTGGACAAAAACTCTGGATATACTAGATTTACAGAAATTATTTCTGTTTTCTTATTTTCTGGTCAACATTACCACTATATTAAAACTTTAAGTTTGAATTTACTGTAGTTATAAAGCTATTTCTCAGTAGACATTCACATAGTATAATCTCTATGATTCTCCTTTATTTTACAAATATTATCTAAACTCACTCTGTATTGATTCAAAAGTTATAATTTTCCTATACTGAAAATGTATTTACGATAGGTACTTACCTCATTCAGTGCTGCCCTCTATGTTAAAATATTTTTTTTTACACATGCCACAAGCCTCGAAACTCCCACCCATCTGGAACTGACTAATTCCAATGTGTCTTGCATGCAAATTATCATGCAACAACTCTCCACCAATAAGAGCACGACACACTCTTAATGCATGCGACTCCCTCTATTCAATTCCACCGAACTATCAGTTCCAGTGTTAGCAGAAAATGATAGCACCGGTTTTCAGTGGGGATGAGGGGTGGAAAGGGTGAGAGGAGGTAAAGTACCTATCCAACATACATTTTCAGTATAGGAAAATTATAGCTTCGGATACAGTACATTACCTCCATTCACATAAATAGCTAGAATCACACATTGAATAGGTGGAGGGACCAGTATGAGGGAAAGAAAGAAGTATAGAAAGAACACTCCCCAAAAGGAGATCTTCAGAGTTGAAGATCATACATAGGAGACTGCACTACTTCTGAACCAGAAATACTCTTTGCCCATTGTGGAAAGATGTTGCATATATGGGCAGAAAGATGGAGGAGCACATCCAAATGGGAGAGAACTATGGCTGGATAGTGATCCAAACCATACATTATTTATCAAACTTAATTTCTGAAAACATAAAAGTGGGTAAGATTAAAAAATGTGCCCCTAGGTGTAGAGTGGCTAGGGCATGATGGACCATACACAGCAAGTCAACTACATCCAAAAATCATGCCAGTGGGAACTGATATCCACATGGAGGTAGGATGAGGATCATACCATTGGTAAGTCAACTACAAACCAAAACCCTGCCATCTAGAGGGGATATGAAAGAGGATCCTACCATCTTCATCTCAAGTTCATGAGACCGGAGGAAATCTTGTATCCCCTGACTTATGAACTAGCACATGATAACAATATGAGAAATTAAATGATCAATCTGAGAACTTGACATCCGGCATTGAAAAGATGTCTGTGGAATGTAAACCATCTCACTCAAAGATATAAGTGCAGTATCATCCTTGAAATAATAAGTATGGAAGAACAGTGGAAGGGGAAAAAACTGTAGTAATCTGCAAGTACCTCCACAATGACCCACAACACAGATGGAGTAAAAATAGTATAAGTGAGTGAGGAAATAGAGTGATACATGTTTGAGGACTTATGTTGATTGTTCAGATCTAAATCCAAAACCCAGCCACTGGAAACCGACATCCACGTGGGGGTGGGTTGAAGAATCTCAATCAAAGGGGTGAACTACAATTTCGACAGCTTACTCCCATGTTATATAGAGGAGGATATCACATCTACACCAGCAAAACACGACTGCCCTACTTTCAACTGAATGGTTTTATAATCATTTATACATATTATTTGTATTTCATTAACCAATTATGGAGGTTACCTCCATGGTCCACCACCCCAGTGGCTTGAAACTGGAAAGTGGTAAGGACTTTCAAACTCCACTAGAAAAAAAGGGGAAGAAAGTGCAGTGGAGAGTCCAGTGGAATGACAACACCTGAGACAATGCAATAGGTGACCACAAAACCCTATTTAGAAAAGCAGACCATACCAATTTATTCAATACATGGCATGGCAGAGATGAGCAGCTATCCCCTTCTGCTTTACCCATGTAGTACATAGGTGAGCATGGTCTGGACCGGGCAAACTAATGAAGGAAACATATCTTGAGGATAAACCTACAAGCGATCTTATGAAACACCCCATATCCACAGTGTGCATTATATGGCCATGGAATTATAAATGTCAAGTCATCATGGCCTTACAGTGCAGTTTTTAATAGTTTAACTATACCTGGACAAGCACCACTTGCTACAGAGCAAGATCCATAAAGAGAAAAAAAAAGAAGAGAGACATGCCTCTGAAAAACTGAAAAATAAGAGGTATATATACTAAAAGGTAACTTACTCAGTCACAGTCTCATGAAAGAGTGAAGGATGACAACAGGTGGATTACAGTGCCCTGACAAGGAAGAAACAAAACAGCTACCCAAAGCAGAGAATGGGAGATGAATGTATGAGATGTAAACCCAGTGCTCAACATACAAAGTACCTCCAATAGATGGCAGGGTAGGCATGCAGGGAAAAGGGCAGGTACATGATTGGAGAGAAGACATCAGGAAGTGATGATGAGAAGAAAGAGACATGGAATAAAGGTTCAATTGAATCACAATCCAAGCCCAATGGGTAAGGGAGGAAGTGAAAAAATTACAGACAAAGAAGTAGACTAAAAGGAGGAATATTGATAAGATACAGGTCATCAGAAAATGGGTTCAGCCATTATAGGAGGAAAGCAAGCAATACTGCAAGCAGATACAGTGGACCCGGCCCCCAGGGGCCCTCACAAACGAAATTAATGGTAACAAGTATAAACTATAAAGAAAGACAAAAATGAAATAGTCGATACAGCGGAAAAAGAATTAAGAAATTGTATAGTGAAATAAACATGTGCATGTAATGCTATGTGTTGAAGAAAAGATATTTAACCTAAGTATCGATTAACCCATAAATAGAACCATGGGTAAGCCAAAAATAATACATTTATTAAGCCTAATCGAACAAAATATTTAACCTAATTATTGATTAACCCGGAAGTAGAACTACAGGTAAACCGAAAATAAACATTGGTGAAGACTAATCAAACAATACAGAACAAAGGATATCACTAAAAGCTAAAATAAAAACTTAATCGAACAATAAGTATGTACAATATTGGGAGAAGTATGTATGGACCCCATCTCAAGGGTTCCACACAAACCAAGTGAATAAGAAGAAAGATAACAGATAAATAATAATGAAAATGATATACACGTGATTGTATAATTTTAAGGATGAGTGTAGTAACAATAACATATGTATGAGACATGTTGTATAGAAGAAAAAACAATATAGTTAAACTAATGATTGATATACCATTACCAGTAAGATGAATTAGAGCTAATCCTAAAATAACAAAGACCATGGTAAGCCTAAACAAATGGTATAGGAGAAAAGATACAACTAAGACTAATTGCTAACCTGAACTTAACTAGGACCATTAACCAATCTAATGAAACTTATGTTATGGAACCCAAATAACTACAGATAATAATATTAACAATAAAATTATTCAAACACCATAACAGTAGAACATATTATCTTTCCAAAGTCCAAAGCTGTATTTCAAATGCGTGGGCCCCTAAACTCGAGGCGAGGCCTGATGAAAGTCAGTTCATTGAACAATCAATCTCCCAGCGAAGTAAACCCAAAAATCTTCCTGCAGAATATTGCAACCCGAAGCCTGTGTAAATGTGCTAATAGAACATATAACCTCTGAAGTTGTAACAGAATTCATAATGCAAAATGAAAAACCAAACACAAATGTGTTGGCAGAAACAAATAAAAAGTTTTTGTAATGAAGTAATAAGTTCCTTAACTGGGTAGAAATATAAAATAATTCCACTATGAAATAACTCAACAAGTTACAAGTATCACTATTGTATAAGAAAGAGTAAACTTATTGAGAAAAATTAACACAAAGATACAGAAAAAATTAAAATAAAACACTTGAAGAGAGCACAAACTAAACATTGTAACATGAGAAGTGACAGTTGGTAGAATTGAATACAGGGAGTCTCATGCATTAAGAGAGTGTGTTGCACTCTTATTAGTGGAGGATTGTTGCATGATAATTTGCACTGGAATTAGTCAATCCAAATGGGTGGGAGTTTCAAGGCTTGTGGCATGCACAAACAAATATTTGCAGATAGAGGGCAGCACCGAATGAGAATAGGTAATGTATCGTATCAGAATTCCTCCACACTAGATATACGGTAACTTATAAATATACCATCACAAATTACTAGTTTTATTCCCCAGGCATTATGATCTATACATGAATTTGTTATTATTACTGATCTAATGATTTACTAAGAAGGACTTGTTGGATATTTGCATGCGTACCAGTGATTCCACTTTATCCTTAAAAGTATATTATTTCTTTTGGGTTACTATTCGTAATAAAACTGAGGTTTTAATTGTGTAATCTGGTAAAAACAGTACATAATGAAAAGTAGTATAACTCTGATTTAAATCTACCCTTGTATGTTACAACAGTTTATCAGGTCAGTAAGATCACAAGATCTTTGTTGAAACATTACTTACATCAGCAGCAAATGAGAAAAAAAAATTGCATTATGCTGAAACTGGTAAACGTGATAAAACATCACAATCTGCTGAAATCAATATTGCACAAATTCTACTTAATGTACAAAAAAATACATTTTTTACTTAAGTCAATTAATACTAAAAACGTAATTAAAGTCATATTGTGATACTTAAAGAAATGTTTAACTGTTCCTAACTCAAGGTGAAGTTTTCTGTTGTATTATTTTTGACTAAATCCATCTCCACAGTTCATGTCTCGCATTATATATTTAATCTAACAGTTGTATCATAGCCTCTTCCTGATACAGAAATAAGTAAATACATCAACATGATAAAAATTTTTTTTTTTTTAGATGTTAATAAAATAACTCAAGGTATACGATGGTTCATAATCAAATACTGCTCACATAAATAAATTAATTAAATACCTAACCTTTCCTATTTAAAATAAGTATCTCTATTATGGAAATAAACTCCTTGAAGAGATAGAAAAAATAAAATATTACTGAATTAGTAATAAGAATATGCTCAACATACTTAAAATTCAAGCAAACTTTTTTCAATATTTATGGAATTTACCTGTAAGAGTAATAAACTACCAAACAGCTTGACTTATTCACTCAAGAATTAAAATTACAGAGTCAAAATTTTGCTTTTTGTTCTAAATTGTGTAATAAATTACTGGTAGATACTTTCACATCAGTAACTTCAAATGCAACATTTAATACAAAGACTGCCTTTTTATATTGACCTTAGCCAAGATCTTGAAATAATATGAATGGATGGCTTTATCGTATGCACCTCAATATAACTTACTACTTAAATTATAAAGTCATATTGTTGGTTTGTAAACTTGCAACATCAATTACAGATTTTTTGCATTACATCATAGATAATTTCCATTAAAAGAGTAAATGGATAAAATTATCTAAATCAATGAATCCCAGGATCAAACATACCTTCGTAGCCTAAACATGTCAGTTGTATAAAGATAATACTCGTGCTCATTCTGTCCACTGATGTCAAGAAGAATATCACCTGTCACCGCTTTGAAAAAAGGGGGATCTTTGTACCCATAAGATTGACATATAAATCCTGTTTTGTCCTTAGAGCAATGGCAATAGGGATAGTACCTGTCTTTACTGCCAGGAGGCACTGTCAACAGATAACAGTTTGCTTTTACAAAAGAAATGAGAGAGAAAGAGAGAGAGAACTGTCTTCAAAATTTTTTAACACTTCATTCTACAAGTTAAGAATATA
The DNA here is from genome assembly GCF_000517525.1 of Limulus polyphemus. NCBI lineage: Eukaryota > Metazoa > Arthropoda > Merostomata > Xiphosura > Limulidae > Limulus > Limulus polyphemus. The sequence continues at coordinate 172,499 of NW_013666856.1, read as the reverse complement.
AATTATTTTGAAAAAAAATAAAAACCACCTTATCTGAATTTTGAATATTATTTATAAATACAAGAAAGAGTTCACCATAATGATTCTTAATATATTTATTATCACAAGCTTTAATGCCTTATCTGAACATTAATTGAATATTCCCAATATTTTCAATATGATGTGTTGAAACTAAAATATGCTAAGCAATCATGATGATGGCAAAATAAGCAAAATGTGTGCAAAATCCAATATTTAGATAAATCTGATTATCCATAAAACACTTACATACGACTTTTTTCCAATTAAATTTACCCTGTTAAACCTTCAAACACCTCACAAAACAAAACTTTTGACTGTAGACCTACTTCAGAATATCATGTACTACATATGAGGTTAAAATACAGCAGTTTAGTGATGGTTTAAACCAATCAAAGTATATTCATTACGTTAGGAAAACATCAGGTTTAAAAAATCAATTTATGACGAAAATACAAAACTCTATAGCCTAAGTGCTGAGACTATGATATAGAAAGGTCTACCTTTGTAAAATACTCAGGTTAGGCAGTTCTGTATTTCTGTCTTATATAAGTTTTATACTTTTTTTTTGTTTTAAATCACAGGTAACTATTTGTGAATTGGAAGAAAAAGAGTCCATTTTATAACCAAAATATATTTCTGTAAATAAATATTAAATAGTAACACAAAAATTATCAAATTCTTACTGTACAAAAAACAAACAAAAGTTACATTATAAGAGAATAACTATATATATTTACATCATGTAAATTGTACTAATTACCAATTCTCTCTCTAATGTTTGGGTGTTACCTGTAGGTATTACAAGCATTAATTATTCTATAAATCAATGCCAATTGAAATGTTAAGTCTATTAATTCTTGACAATGTCTATCTGTGAAAGAAATCAAATCAGAAAAAGTTAAAACAGATTAGCATAAAAGACAGTCTTTCTTCTGAATCATGTCTACTATTTAAAACAATAACTGCTGTCTATAAGTAATTGGTTACTTATCAAAATATTGAAAATATACACATATGTATTTCAAGAATTCATGCTCAAAATAAGTAGAGCAAAAGATAAATGATGTATAGTCCATCTAAGAAAACTGGAAGCAAAGTTAATACTTCAGTCCATGTAGCTGAGCTTTATTTGGTCAAAAACAATTAAAAAAAATCCATACCTGTCTTGCAAATTCATACCTCGTGGTATGAAAGAAATTATATGAATAAAAACAAACAATACCAGCAACTTGTTCATAAAAACTATGCAAGGATAAAAGTATGTAGGAAAAATTTTTTGAACAAATAGGAAGAATTTTATAGTAAGTAGAGCAATATATATATGACTTAGTTTTACACAACAAGTTGTCTTTTTTGGAGCTCCCTTATTATAAGTGTCATCTAACATAAAGCACATGTCCAGGTTACCAATTATTATTCTGCATTTTGGTTGTTAAGTTTCTGCATATTCTAAAAGGTTTGTGTAAATAATTATGAAAACATTAACTTGTTATTTAAAGTGAACTAAAGGACCACAAAATATTTCCTTCACTTTTATTTATTAAGTAAAATAAGCCCTATTACATCATATCATCACACATCTTCATTTTATTTATTTGATCATCAATCACAAGATATTACAACTAGCTTTCTTCACTTTGTCACTGACATGCATGGTCTTTAGGATTCAAAATTATATAGGCCGCAAGGAGACTTGGAACTTATGTCACAATATCCTTTCCTCCCCAACAAACCATTTATGGATAATATAGCAATTTTCCTTTAAGAATTGGAAAGAAAAAATTAGGAAAAGCAGGGTCACTGGGAGGACTGACAATAGTTAAATCCTTTAGACATATAAAATTACTTATTATCTTAATGAAGTTGAACTGGATAGACAACCAATTACAAGTTTTAGATATCTACTAACTTGTGGTCAGGATCCAGGATCCATTTTCTCTTCCACTGTGTGTATAAAGATCATCTTTTTCAAAAGGGCTGACGGTAGGCAGTGGTGGAACAAAATTTTCTAAAGGGAGGCCTGGCACAAAAACACTTTGACACATGGGCTCAAAAAAGGCAGAAAGCAATTCAAAGTTCCTCACAGAAAAATTGAGCTTATGACTGTCAAAGCTATTATTGAAGGGTGACTTGAGCACACAAGTTGCCCCCACACCAGAGGGCATATGAAGAGTTCTGACTAAGTCATTAGAAAGAGCATCTTTAGACCACCTGGAAAAGAAAGTTTTGTAATAATATTCACAGAAATATCAGTAGTTTTAAAAATCTTAATATAAAAATTTAAACAAGAAGGTAAAATAGTTATGACCCAAAATGAAATACATTTAACCCTCTCACCATGGGCTAGGTGGATTAAACCAACCTTGTGACCCCAAAGTGACCATCAGTTTCTGTACTATAGCTTTTAATATGTTTTGTGCATCTCCACAAAATTTGGCAAACTTTTAGCAAACATTACAAGTCTTTTGTAAACAACAACAACAAAAAAAAAGATTTTTTAAATAAGTATTTTTACTAAAATTTGTCCATGAATATATGGAGTTAGACTGTTGACTGATTTACATAATCTTGAAAACCTCATAAATATGAAACTTTTTTAGTAAAACTTTATATTTTATCTATGTTTTCTCTTACTCTATATGCATTTAGTAAGTTTGATGGACCTTGTAACCACCATAAAAGAAAAAAGAAATAATTCAAAATTACCCTTTTTTCTTTCTAGAATGACTGGATATTGTAACAGGAAACTAGAATTGTTTAACCTAAATAGCTTAAAGTCATGGTTACTTTGGTGGTTATGGGCTGGGTGCAATGCACACAGACCCATAGTCAAAGAGTTAAAAGAATCAAACATATGAATACTGTTACGAAGAATAGTCACACTATAACTTTTGATAACGTATGTGTATCTTCACAAAACTTTGCATTTTATCAGTAAACATTACAAGGCTTTCATACACAAAATATAAAGGTTTTTTAATTAAGTATATTCAGATTTTTAATTAAAGATTTGCTTTTAAAATATTTACTATCACATGGAAAGTAAATTTGATTTTAAGATTAAAAATACTTTTCTTCATCTCAAAATTGTCAAATTTCCTTTATGTAATGATCAAAATCTTTTATAGAAAACTATATTTTATCTGTTATTTTCCTTACTGTAACTCTGTATGAGATTAGTCAATTTGACTGACTTCGTAACCACCATAACAATTAGGAAATACCTCTAAATTACCCTTTTTCCCTTAAAGAATTGTAACAGGAAACCCCAAGTGTTTATTTTAAATAGCTTAAATCTCTTAATAGTATACATCTATTTATATTTATTAATTTTTTGTTTTATTGGCTTTTGAACCGTCTCTGGCTAACAATACTCCCATACAAGTTGTATATCATGTGGAACACATTCAGCTCTCAAATAGCATAAATCTGGCCTTTACAAAGTAGAAATCTCTAGTTATAGGCTTTTGTAAAAATACAATCAAAGTTTGGTTTCTATCCTTTACATATGTATATATATGTTATTATTATTTATAAATAAATTTCAGTTTTCTTAAAACATAGACTGGTAAATAAAAAACAATGATTTCTATTACTTGCGATGTTAGGAAGTTTCTTTGTACTCATGTGTTGTACTTACTAAGCCTTGTCGAATTTCACATGTGGAAGAATGTAAAAGAAACAAAAATTGTAGGTTTTATATATGCATTTTGAAACAACAAAAAAAAATTATAAGTTCCTATACTATTACTACAAAATTGCACTGTAACTAAGGCTTTATAAGTAAGCTATAGTTAGGTCTAAAAACTCTCATTTCTGATCACCATTTCACCTTGACTCCACTCTTCATACTTACAACAGAAAATATGGCTTTACCCACATAAATACTTTATCAAGACTGGCAGAATTATGTAGCTCAGCAAGAGTGCTTTTGACTGGTTATAAACATGTAATTGAGAGAAGTGGGTGTACGTAGACAAGTATTTCCAAAAGAGGAAGAGGTGGGCAGAGCCACTGTGATGGATTCTCTAAATATAATATCTCAGTAAATAGAAAAAGTATGAGGTTTGTATTTCATATTCTAGCTTGTCAATATTGGTGATTTGAGTTTTGTAAGAACCTATGGACATTGTATTGTGGGTATCATAAAATGTAATCTGAACAAAAGCAGTAGCTAACGTACCACATGACACACAAAAATCGATATTTAGTAAATATTTTTAAATATTTACTTTTAAAATAAGAAATTAAATAATGTATAATACTAAAATTTGAATTATAAACTACAATTTTGTGCCAAATTTATTGACATACATTCATAAAATAGTTGTCTAGTAAAATTTTAAATGTAATTGTACAAATGTGATGGCATGCCCTTCAACCGCTAGCCATAGCGATAAGGGTTAAATTAAAATATTATTTTTTATTGCACTTTGTTTGTTTGTTTTGAATTTCACGCAAAGCTACACGAGGGCTATCTGCGCTAGCTGTCCATAATTTAGCAGTGTAAGACTAGAGGGATGGCAGCTAGTCATCACCACCAACTCTTGGGCTACTCTATTACCAATTAATAGTGGGATTGACTGTCACATTATAACACCCCAAGGCTGAAAGATCGAGCATGTTTGGTGTAACGGGAATTTGAACCCATGACCCGCAGATTGAGAGTCAAGCGCCCTAATCACCTGGCCATGCCGAGCCCTGATTGCACTTTGATCCATGTCTAACTAATAATTCCACCACACAAGTTTTAAATCACTCGGCAAATGCATAGCTCAAGTTACTGTAATGAATTGTGTAATGCAAGAGCTATTCGCTAGCATAACTCGTGAATAATTATTAGTTATTTTTATTATCTTACCTGATCTAAACCTAATAAGTTCCTATTTTTTAAATTTTAGTTACATTTATAAGAATAAATAAAGACGAAGAACAAGAAGTATGGTATTTACATGTGTCCTGTTGTTTATTTGTTGCACACGAAAGTTAAGCACACTGTTATTTTTCATTATCTTACCTAATCTAAACCTAATAAATTCCTAATTTTTTAATTTTAGTTACATTTATAATAATAAATAAAGAATAAAGACGAAGAACAAGAAGTATGGTATTTATATGTGTCATGTTGTGTATTTGTTGTTGACGAAAGTTAAGCATACTGTTATTTCTTATTTATACTAATGGTACTAGTACACTAAATAATTTTATTTACTTACATAAAATACTTAAGAACATACAATAATAACACCCACAAAGGAACCAATGTCCTATAATTATCATAATTTTTCTGGATTTCTAACTATATGATAAGAGCCTTGAAAAATTTAGCTAAACTTGTTGATGTGAATATTGTGAGAGAAATTTTCAAACTGTAGGTGAAATAGATAATACTTTTTAGAGAAAACACTGTAATATAGTATGTCATTTGATGGATTAAAAATTTGGCTTTCTATTGGTTATAGAATATCAGAGAGAACTTATGGCAATTTGTGAAAAAGAGGATGGGACATGTGGGTGTGGCAATAAGTCTGATTCTATAGTTTAGGGCTCTGTAAACAAATGATATCAAAGGCTATAAAAATTATGCTTTGCCTGAGTAATTTATGTTAAATTCCATACTTCTCAAAGGGGTGTTAAATAAATTAGAAAAGAGGGAAGACCAAGAGAATTTTTTTTTTTTTTTTACAAAATTAAAATTTGATTTATTAACTAAGTTTAAAGCAATTTGATTTGTATACAATGATAATAAAGTGGTTTAATTAAACTTTGAATGTAACTCTAAAAACTGTGACATGCAGTTTGACCTACCCATAGCAAGAGGGTTAAAATTTACCTTATAATTAAATTGTTTGTTTTGTTGTATTAGTATAAAGCTAAACAATGAGTTATCTTTTTACTATTTATAACACTAAATTTCCATGATGTGGAATTTCTTCAACAAAGTAATGAGGCAATATCTTAATTTCTTCAACAAAGTAATGAGGACTTTGTTGAAGAAATTAAGATATTGTCTCATTACTTTGTTGAAGAAATTAAGATATTGAATGAGACAATATCTTAATTTCTTCAACAAAGTAATGAGACAATATCTTAATTTCTTCAACAAAGTAATGAGACAATATCTTAATTTCTTCAACAAAGTAATGAGACAATATCTTAATTTCTTCAACAAAGTAATGAGACAATATCTTAATTTCTTCTACAAAGTAATGAGGCAATATCTTAATTAATGGCTTTTATATCAAAATGTTCATTTTAAAACAAATTTAGCCTGCTAATAATTTTTCCAGGTGTGCCTGATATTCTATTTCCTAGAATATTACAACAAAATTACAAATCTTCAATTGTAAAATTCTTTCAGTTAAAAAACTTGAGAATTTCTTATTCTATTATATATATATCTCTTTAAATATAAATTTATGCATTGCCTTGTTCCATTACCCAGACTATTTTTGGTTGCTCTTTATGAATTATACTTGCATGTTTCTGTTGTTAGTTTCACAACTCGCTACTGTATAATGAAATGTAAACAAGGAAAAATACATGATTTTTCTTATCATAAACTATACATTTTACATTATCAACAAAATACTTTACATAAACCCTACTGAAACGAAAAATTACAACTTTCTGCACTGAAATGAGTCAGTCATTTAATATTAAAATAACCAATACAGTGCATTAACAATACACAATAATCATATTATGAATTAACTTGCCAACTTACTTTGGATATAGTTCATCTTGATTATGATTTGCATAAGATATGACGTTACCATCAGGTTGGGTGTAATTGTAGTACTGAGAAGGACTAAGAAAGATTGGTGGTAGGTCTTCTATATTGGGTGCTGTGAGGGCAACAGACATAGCAACAATCACAAAGAAGGCCGGCAGTAGAATTTGAGAAAATAAGCCCTTCCAATTTCGTCTTGTGCAGTAGTAACGTTTTGTCAAAATAGCTAAAAACTGCTGAATCAGAAGAAACTTCCCATGGACCTGATAGGATCCTGCTCCTTCCCAGACACTGATAGTCTCAGTTGATGCTAAAAAATAATAAAGTATATATCTTTAAGAACACAGATGACGTAAAACAACTAATAGAAACTATGATGATATAGACCAGAAAAGTTCTTAAAGCAGAGTAAATAATAGTAAAATATTGTATATACTATGCAGCATAAAATCTGACTAAAAGAAAACACAAATATTAAGCAAGACTTAAAATAAAATAGTGACCTTTGCTTCTTATTTTGGCATTGTTGAAGTGAAAGAAAAAAAAAATTGGCATATTACAAAATTAAGTAATTCATGTCACAATGTTCAACATTTAAAATATTTAATCTGAAGCACTAATACAAACTTTGAAATTGGTTGGAGTTTAAACTAAAACAAGCTATAGAAAATCACATAAACCATGTTTAACCTACTTTGTTCCTGGTTACCCTCTGCTACATTATAAAATTCATCTTGGTTGTTTCCAAATGTATCATCCAGAACTTCACCTTCAGGAACTGCCTTTCCAACCCCTTCATGACACTTGCTACCTTCTATTAGAGGAACACTACTGTTGATGGTGTCTCCACTCTCATGTGGCTCAGTTTGTTTATCATCTGATTTCATTTCAAATAAAGAAGTAAAATCTTTGACAGGGGAGCTCTTGTGACTGCTTCTGTTGGATTTGTAACTACCTGAACTTGAACTAACTACAAAATGAAACACACAAAGTAAAAGGACTTACAGATGTAAATATCATACTCTCTTTTAACTGAATAAACACAAAAATCGTCTACAAACTATCATATTTCTTAAGTTATCAACTAAAATCAATTTTCAAATTTTTTTAATCTTTAATGCAATTAGAACATTTTAAAGTATATACTGTTAGCAAATGCTGTAATACTCAAAGTGATTATTTGAGTAACATTCAAATTTCAATTATCTCATTTAATTTCTCTTACAGTAAATATTCTTTTCCAGAAAACATTTAATTAGCAATAAATACTTTGATATTTACCCAATCCACTTTGAGCTACCTGCAGAAATATCTCCTCAAGAGTAGTGTTTTTGATACCATAGCTAGACACTCCCAGTTCACTTAAGTTAATCTCCAGAGCTTTGAAAAGTTTCTCAAAACTACCCTTTCTCAGCTCTTCTGTCGGAAGAACGTAATGCAATTCATGTTTACTTTCGGATACCAGTGTGGCCATAGAAACCTGTCGCTTTATGAAGGAGGTCACTTTGGATTCTGAGCAATCTAAAGAAGGAAGAAAAGTATTTATAACAAAAAAAAATAAAAGAAAATATGAATCTGACTAAGAATTGTTCTTAGTTATTTAGAAAATACTTAAATTTAGTATCATGGACAAGCATCTTTCTGGTACAATTAATTTTGCTTAGTTTGATAAAATAAAATTAGTCAAGGACTGCATTTTTATATTGAGTGTTAACATTTTACCCACAAATGTACGTTTCACTCCGTACATCAATAACAGTACTGTAAGAATGACTCCTTCTCTGCTGGTTAATTTGGCATATATTTCAAGAAGCTGTGTGAAAATAAACAATTTTACATAAGTTGAAACACAGACCAAAAGGTATTTAGGATCATAAAATTAATCAGAAGATTGTTACTTATACAGTAGTTTCTTCTTGTCTTGCACTCCCTCCTTTAAACTATTTCATTCATTACAGCATTAAGCTACTAAAAATCGAAAGTTGTGTGTCAGAATATACAGCATATTTTTATCAAAATACATTAAAAACATTTTAAATCTAACATAATCTTTGCACCAATGTGTAATGTTTTTGGCTCACTTACTACTTAAAACTGGGGATTCATCATCAGCACTAGAAACTTTTTTAACCAGAAACAGGTGGTATCCTTCTCCAAGGTTGTTTTTAAGAAATAACGATGTACCACAACATCTCAATTGGCCATTGGTAATGATGGCAATTCGGTCTCCCAACACGTCTGCTTCATCCATGTGATGAGTTGTCATTAAGATTGTGCGTTCTGTTATGAAAATGATTAAAAACTTTGTATTAAATATTGATATAAAAATTACATTTCTAAGCAATTCACAGTCTATCACTGATTAAATTTGATCATTTTTAATTTTGTATATGAGCAAAACTATTTAAATAAATGTTGCTTACCTCATACTTGTAATTGTTCACGAACATTTGCAAATTGTGTTTATGAAATATTTATGTCCTCATTAATGTTATACTATATGTTTAAGTCCCCCTCAATTTGATGATACAGATTGGGGCAAATTTTTTTTGTACAAGTGATCTTTTGACCTTGAACTTTGACTCATGATCTTCAAAATATCCATTCATCCTCAGTACATAAGGCAAAACATCCCCCCCTCATTCAACAGGCAGTTGCAGTCCATTCAAGTTCTGAGACTTACTATATCTAATTTACCTAAAGTTCCACTGAAACAAAAACCACTCCTTCTGTGTTGAAATATCATTTAGGTTATAGAAGATTTTCAATGTGCCACTGACCTTTTGACCTATGACCTTCAAAAGCTGAAAAGGTCTAGAACTTTGTACTTAAAACTTATTGTTTAAGTTTGGTCAAAATCCATTTATTAAATCTTGAGATATCCTGCCCATAAGGTTGGAAAATATGGTCAGAAGCAAACCAATATACTCTGCTCTGCAATGCTTTGCAGTAGGGGGCTTAAAATACAATTTTTTGATCAGAAGTTCACAGGTGAATCACATATCAAAAATAAAAGGATGTCTTTATCATACAAAACAGTTCAATCTTTGAAAGCAGCCTGTTCTTAAAGCAGATGACCACTATTTATCATAGATGATTTTATTATTATAAAGATAAGTTTAAAAAGTTAATTAAGAAGCCATAATATCTGCTGAAAACCGAGCATTAGCAAAGAACAACAACAGCCAGGGAAAGTGAGACAAATAACCTTAACAAACAACAACAGACAGGAAAAGTGAGACAAAGAACTATAACAAAGAACAAGAACAGACATGGAAAGTGAGACAAACCACTGTAACAAAGAAAAACAACATGAGACAGGAAAAGAGAGACAAAGAACTATAACAAAGAACAAGAACAGACAGGGAAAGTGAGACAAACCACTGTAACAAAGAAAAACAACATAACACAGGAAAAGAGAGACAAACAACTATAACAAAGAACAACAGACAGGGAAAGTGGAAAAAAAACAACTATAACAAAGAACAACAGACAGGGAAAGTGGAAAAAAAAACAACTATAACAAAGAACAACAGACAGGGAAAGTGGAAAAAAAAACAACTATAACAAAGAACAACAGACAGGGAAAGTGAAAAAAAAACAACTATAACAAAGAACAACAACAGACAGGAAAAGTGAGACTGTCACTTTAGTTTTTGGATTCAGAACTAACCCAAATCTCCTAAGTTAGACAAATTTTGTGAATTATTATTGGGGTTATGGCTAAAACTATCACTCACTGAGGGTACCCAAATGATGAATCACTGTTTACACTTTGTATCATTGTGAAGTAATTAGTATTTAATTCAATTTTATCAACATATCAACAAAATTCATCAGTGATCTAATTATTAAAACTTCTAAGAAGCCACACATAGATATTAACATGAACAAAAGTTTTTAACAAGTCATTTTAAAACTATTGGGTATCTGCTAGCACTGAAAAACAACAAACCTTTCTTATACTTGATGATAAAATCCCAGATTGCTCTCCTGGAGTAGGGGTCCACCCCAGCAGTAGGTTCATCAAGAATTACAACACGAGGACCTCCGATAAAAGCAATGGCTACTGACAATTTTCTCTTCATTCCACCAGAGAGATACTCAACTTTACTATGTCTTTTTAGAGGAAGATTTAAATCATCAATCATCCTGAAAGGATACCAAATCACTTATTTATTATATATTAACAGTAATGCATAGACCAACAGTTAGTCTATATCATAAAACTATTTCAGCACATACAACTTCATAATTACACTTGAGAGTAGACTAAGAACATGTATCACCTACATGTAAACAGATGATATTTAAATGAAAAGCGTGCAAAAAAGGTGATGGACTGCAAGACAACTTATTATCCCCATCACCCTGGGTACCCTTTACTGCGCATGACACAAGATTTTAGTGTCTTACATTCAAAATTTTATTAAACTACTTCTTGTTTATGTTATACCAATTAGAATAGCATAAAATCTTAGCTAATAATCCATATTTTAATAGTATACAAGTTTTAAGTTCTTAATTATAAAAGGCAATATTAAAAAAATCCTCAATTTCTGCTAGTGTGACCCATGTGACACAGTTTCTCTTAGCTTGTCATCATCCCTATTTTATCCACCACCCCTCGAAAATGTACGAAATTAAATGTACAATACTCTCTATAAAATTGATATTGTTGAAACAAACCATAATTTTTATAGCCTTCAATTTTGCTTGGTTACAGAGCTATTGAATATAAAATTAGACACTACTACCACAGCCACCTGTCACATCCTCTCTCTCACATTTCACTGATATTTCTTTCTTAAGTTTCATTATATATTACCTATAACCAATAGAAAGTCAAGGTTTTCATCTGTCAAATGACATATTGTATTACATTGTGTTCGGAACAGAATATCATCAATTTCACTCACAATACAAGATTCGTTCTTGTGGGAAAGTTAACTACTAGATGGATGAGTTTGTAATGGCTCTTGTTG